>NC_057811.1:82910584-83005816 GCF_018294505.1 Triticum aestivum
GATGTACGCGGACTATAAGGATTTACGTAATATATTCTTGCTGAGTTGGAGGAGAAAGAAGAGGTGGGAGAAGAAAAGCGGACTTGAGATTAATAGCAACTGCAACACGTGCTCCTAAATACTTTATGATGTGTAAAGTGAGCCATAGTAGTGCATATTTATAGTAACTATGCTATAGGACTGACTATAGATGACATGGCAACAATGTATAGCCAACAACTGGCTATACTATTAACCATGCTAATTAGTAGAAGGGAGATAAAGAAATGCAAGGTTCCCTCTCCGGTCTTGCGGTCTCCTCTTCTTCTGCCTCCAACCCTTTTGGTTTTTTTACCACCTCCCATGACTCTGATTTTTTTTCTTACCAAAACATTGTTCGCTCACATGTTTGTCAGTCATAACCCTTTTCCCTCTTGCCATCTTGTGACGCTTCAACCATGTCCCAATCGCGCAGATCTACCGCTTGGCGCCCTGCATGAACTGGTGTCTCAGCAAGATCGAGCGGGGATGGTTGCACCTCGTTTATGACTAGGTCCAGAAGCTACTCCTATCCTCGACGTCGAGGCGATCCGCCGCTGCCACCGCCAGCCTCGGATCCACAGCTGACAAACACATATCGATATCACCATGCGCCTAGGCGTCGCACCATGCCAAGGACTGTGACCACTACGATGAGGTTGTGCAGCTCACCTCCATGCACAAGACCAAGGTAATGCTTGGCCATTCCATAGGCTTTGTGATGAACTTGTTTTCATTTAGTTTTTAAGAGGGTCAAGTTGAAGATTTCAAGAACTTGATTCTAGGGTATGACTATAGCTATTGGTCCTGCATTATTGCAAGGCTTGACAAACATACTTTTTCGACATAACTTTGATTTGTGCTCTCATAGGTAAAACCAATCTTTGTCCAATACAAAATTGACATAGCTTAACATGCTCAGGAGGGTAGGCTTATTACACTGGAGTTATCATGTCCAATATGCAGAAGAGTATATTCATGTTGTAAGGACATGATTCCAAGGGGGTCATGAAAATTAATCAAGCATGTGAAGTAATTTTTATTTCCTTAAAGTGGTTGAAATTTTCTATGCTAATGCCTAATTTATATGCTCGAACTTTCAGGTTTGGATTTACTTTTGTAATGGAAAGCTTGCATCAGTTGTTGCAGAAGAAATGCATTTTATGCTCTAATGTTTTTTTTGTTTGAGATTATATAATACTAGAAATACAATAACAATGGAGTCATGCAACTAACTACTATGTACAAGCTCCAGCAGCTTCTACAGAGTATTTAGTTGCCTGACTCCATTGTTATTATATAACAACGTTAATGATTCATAAAATAACAAAAATGTATTGAATGCATAATAGAAGCGTATAAAGTTTTCCCTTGGTATGGAGTCATATTGTAATCTTCTAGATTTATGTTCTAATGTTACAAACCCAAAATAGTGAGTTTAGTTTCACATATTACGATACAAGACTCGGCCTTGTTCACCGTTTTGTTGCCTATTTCGGTGTAAAACTCAAAGCCCAATTTGTTTTGAAGGACCAAAACTGCACTTGGATGATCATTTTCAATACAAAAATTCATTGTTGTTATTTTGTTTTTCATGTGCCCAGTAACTACAACCTAATACTTGTTGCTGCCCTGATGTTAGGCCCTACGGTGTTGAAGTTGTTTTGCGGTGGAGGTAAAGATGGTTCTGAGCTGATGGAATCTTTTGGCTGATATGTACAAGTCTACGTGGATGGCGATATCCATTTTTTGTTAAGTCAGAGGGAAAATATGTGATGGGATTACTCCATGTTATAGGAACAATTGATGTGTCTTATATCTATAGTAGGATACAATTTTTTATACTAGAATAGACAAGCTGATAAGTATAATTCACGGGGCTTTACAAAGTCACCATTCCATTGTTTTGCTAGAAGATGGACATGGGAATTTATTATCTACCAAATTCTCTTAAAAAGGCATCACACTACCAACAGTTGGTAACAATCCTGGTTTATTTGCAATTTTTGTCGTGGTGGGCGCACGACAGATGCCAAGGGATGGCTAAAGAGAGGAGGAGGCTCGAGGGCACTGGTGGGCTCTAGAGGCGAGGTCGGCATGAGCGAGCGCGGGACGCAAGACATACCCAGGTTCGGGGCTCTCCGGAGAGATAACACCCCTAGTCCTACCGAGTGTGGTTTATATGTGATAGTACAGAGTTGCTCCTAAAGCTGTATGGAAGAAGAAGGAAGGCAGGCCAGGGCTTACGCTGCTCCCTCTCCTTGGGTGTGTGTTCTACTGATCGGTCTCTTTCTGTCTGCGTGCATGCATGAGGGCTCCTGGGGGGTTTTATAGGCCAACCCCCAGGGGTACAATGGTAATGTTACAAGGCGATGGGGCCGGGTTGTCATTGTCCGGGAAGCCGGTGCTGGGACCCGCCGGGTGTCAGGGCTCGCCGGGTTCTCCGGGCGGGGACCCGCCAGGTGTAGGGGCACTGTTGGCCATCTTGTCGATCGTCAGGGAGTGGCCGGGTTGAGTCCGGTACAGTAGCGCTCCGTCAGGTCGCCGCTTGCTGGCGTCAGCAGTGATGATGGGTGCACTGTAGCCACGCCAACCCTGGTTAGCGGGTAGGTGGGGCACTGTTGCCACGCTCGGCTGACCAGATGCATGGGCGGGGCACTGTTGCCTTGCTCATCTCTGAATGAAGACTCGTCCCA
This sequence comes from Triticum aestivum, assembly GCF_018294505.1. Taxonomy (NCBI): domain Eukaryota; kingdom Viridiplantae; phylum Streptophyta; class Magnoliopsida; order Poales; family Poaceae; genus Triticum; species Triticum aestivum. Next base: position 82,913,299 of record NC_057811.1, read on the forward strand.
TCGTACGGCCTGGGTGGGACAGGAGCAGACCCGTGGCTGGATTGGGGAACACGCCAAAGGGGAGCTGGCTTGTTGGAGAAGTCTTGGTGCGCCGGGTTCGGCTGCCTTGCGCCGGCCATCGAGGCCGGGTTGAGGAATTTGGCCGCGTCGAGGGGCTTGGCCGGGTCGAGCGACCCGGCCAAGCGTGAGCCGGCTTGAGGGGCGTTGCTGGCCCCGTTGTTTTTAAAAAGGATCCGGGTTCCGTTGCATGCCTGGGGTTCATCCCCCCAACAATTTTCATATGACATTTTCCTCCTGATCATGAACCCTGGATTAGGGCGTATGTAGAAATTGTATGCTTCTATGTACACATATAGAATAAATTACAATCATAGGATTTAGAACTGGAGTTTAATCAAGTGACCCAAAACAACAAGGAGAAACCTTTTTTTATTTTGGAATACGCATAAGCATGCGTATCATACATTCATAGAAAGAACAGGGTAAAACAACGCATCCACGAGTTTACAATAGCGCGACTACTTGCAATACATCCACGTAGACAACCGATGACCAGTGCCAAATCCTCTCTGAAGTTACCCGCTAATTGCCACAACTTAACCACCACTAGGACCCTATCAATGACACTGGCCATAGATGGCAAGGTGTTCTCAAACATAATATCGTTCCGAGGTTTTCCAAGTATCCCACATCACCGGGGTCACGAGTGTCTAATGATTTTTCTTGAGTTTTTGCATGGGGCATAGCAAAGTGCACCATCCCGACAGGCAGTCATCCATCCCCTCGTCCATTCGCTATTTACCCAAGCCGACATCACTTCATACTAGAAGACGCATGAGACCACCAGATGATCAATGCTTTCTTGTTCCTTGTCACAAAGTGGGCAAGCTTCATGATGCAAAAGTCCTTAGCTGGCTAGTCGATCTGAGGTCTAAAATTTGTTTCGCAGGCCAAGCTAGTAGAAGATTTTGCATCGTAGGGGCGCTCCGGATTTTTTTTGAACCAAAGACCATAGAACAATCGTTCTACGGTAATTTTCATTCAAAGTTAAGCAAAGTTATGTACATCAAAGGAAAAATAAAATACACCAGGGCCATCTAACCAATACCAGCTCTAGGAATATCCATGAAGAATTAAGCTAGGTTATCTGTAATCCATTCTCTGAAAGCCTCTCTGTGTTTCTCTTTGGTTCTCCATATTATTTTCTTGAGATCCTCTCGGAGTAGACTTCTCCAAGCTTGAACTGATGGGTTTTGGGCGTTGAAATTTTTAATGATTTAGCAGAAAAGATATTTCATCAAAGGCATTGGTGCCTCTCTCCTTGGAAGGAACAATTGAATCCCAACATGCCAAAGCAAATGGACAGTCCCAGAAGAGATGTAAACTTGTTTCCTCACAAGAGTATCTGCATATCTCACAATTATAACTGGGCAGATGGAAATTCTTCCTGAATAGGAGATTCCTGACATTTACTCTGTCATGCAAGATCAACCAGACAAAAATCTTATATCTCAGCATTGCAGCACTTCTCCAAATATTCTTGAAAAGTGGAGAGGCTAACTCTTTTGTTTGCAGATGGTTATACATTTGGATAGAAGAATATCCCTCTTTATGCTTATTCCAAGAGAAGCCCCATGTGTCAAGTGAGTTGTTAAGCTGAGTAGCTTGCATGAGAGAAGTTACTTCCTGAAATTACTGATCAGCCTGAATGGATAGAGGAGTGAAGAAATGTTCAGAAAGGTCCTCCAAGTCTTTGATTGTCTGGACTGAAATTTGCTCTTGCTTGCTGAAAGAGAACAACTCTAAGAATTTATCCTTAAGAATGCCCTGGTTCCAGTTAGTAGTCCAAAATCTAACAGTGTTCCCAGAGCCTATTTTAGGAACAGCTGCCTGTCTGAATTCAGGGACAAGCTTGAGAATACTTTTCCACCAAAAGGACCCTTGTGGTGCAGTGGTAAGCATTCTGTCAGGATAATAAGCCTCCCAGATCAAGTTGACCCAAGGAATGTCCTGCTGATTGAGGAATTTGTGAATATGCTTCATGAGAAAACATTTGTTGTGACTGACAATATCAAGTACACCAAGTCCTCCTCTATCTTTTGGCTGACAAACTTTGCCCCATGCAATCAGAGCAGTGCCTCTGTCTTCCATCCCATATTTCCTCCAAAAGAAATGCTTGAGATATTTTTGAATCTGTTGAATGACACTAGCTGGTAGTGGAAGTGTGCACATGAAGAAAATGGGCAAACTGTAGAACACAGATTTAACCAGAACCAATTTATCTCCATATGACAGCAGGGAGGAACAACCAGCAAGCCTTCTTTCAATTCTCTTCATGATGGGCATAAAATGTTCAATCTTTGGTTTGGAGAGACACAAAGGTAGTCCCAAATATGTGAAAGGGAAGGATCCAACTTTGCAACCCATAATGTGAGCTAACTCTAGCATTTTATCATTTGCAGTATTGATGGGAACAATCACAAATTTTTCATAATTGACTCTCAGCCCAGTGTAAGTACTGAAGTACATGAGCAAGTTTTTGAGCTGGTGGAGCTGTGCAACATTGCCTTGCATGACTAGGACAATATCATCAGCATACTGAATTATAGGAAAATCTTGAGCATTATTAGTATGCAGAGGTGCAGAGATCAGACCATTCTTCATAGCTTCATTTAGAATAGTTTGAAGCAGGTCAGCAGTAATGACAAACAGTAAGGGTGAGAGAGGATCTCCTTGTCTGACCCCTCTTTTACAGAGGAATTTCTTTCCAGGTACCCCATTCAGCAGCACCGAGGATAACCCAGATGAGAAAATCATATCCATCCACATAATCCACCTAGGCCCAAATCCTCTAGCAATGAGCAGATTCCTGATAGCTTCATGCTTAATCATGTCAAAAGCTTTCTCAAAATCTAGTTTGAGAATAATCAAATCCTACCCTGATTGATGACATTGATGGATGAATTCATATGACCAGGCCAAACAATCTCGGATTGATCTCTTTCTCAGAAACCCATGTTGATTCTGATGTACCAGCTTGAGTATGACAGCCTGTAACCTGTTTGCCAGGAGCTTAGTGATGATTTTGATGGAGCAGTTCAGCAAAGAGATTGGCCTGAAATCATTGCCATGTACAGGTGCATCTTTTTTGGGCAACAAAGTAATAAAAGAGGAATTGATGCTCTGCAAGTTCAGTTTGCCATGATAAAAATATTCAATTAGTTTGTATAAGTCTGGAGCAATGATATCCCAACAATTTTTAATAAAATCAGTATTAAAGCCATCTGGTCCTGGTGCCTTGTCAGAAGGAAGTTCTTTAACTACTGCATCAATTTCCTCTTTGGTGAAACGTTTGTCAAGCTCAATGAGTTCTGGCATCTTTGGAATAAGAGCTTCCAAGTTGAGAAGATTGAAAGTGGGCACAGAGGTACTGAGTCTTTGTTTGAAAGCTCTCCAGAGAATTGCAGCTTTAGCCTGGTGATCATCTTGCATGTTACCAGCTTCATCTTGCAAACTAGCAATATAATTCCTCCTGTAATTAATGGTTGCCTTTACTTTCAGATATTTTGTATTGGCCCCCCTTTCAGAATCCATTTAATGGTTTCTCTTTGCTTCCAATAAGCCTTTTGCATCTCCAACAAGTTCAACAAATGCTGCTTAACAATTTCTCTGCCATTCCATTCAACAGTGGTTAGAGCTCTGAAATCTTCGATAGTATCAAAAAACAGAATGAGATCATTGCAAGCTTGGATAAGCTTTGACAGCTGAGATGGCTCTTTGGCCCAAAATTTCAAACCGTTCCTCAATCTTTTTAGCTTGGCAGTGATCCTCTTAGCACTATCAGTTTCATTGACCTCTTGTTGCCAAATATTTTTCACTATGTCTTTAAAACTATCAATCTGCATCCAATAGTTTTCAAACCTGAAGATCTTTGATTGGGAATTGTGGTGCCAATTTTAATGATGCATGGGATATGATTAGAAATAGGCTTGGATAGAGGCAACACCATAGTGTTTGGAAAAGTAGAAGTCCAAGATTCAGAAGAGAAAACCCAGTCAAGTTTTTCAAGCAAAGGTGTAGTCTGCATATTACTCCAGGTAAAAGCTCTACCCTTCAAAGGAATTTCAAGTAAACCCAGAGAACTGATTGCTTCATTGAACAGAAGCATGTCATTGATACCACCTCCTTCTCTGTTTCTGTTGGAGGGATATCTAATATAATTAAAATCTCCAAGCATCAGCCAATTGCGGTCATCAGGAATCTGAATATTAGAGAACCACTCCATGAAAATGACCCTGTCTTCGGAGAGACAAGGGCCATAGATAATTGATAAAGTCTAGATAGAATTGGAGAGTCTTGAGGTGAAACGAATGGAAATAGAGAATCTATTTTTGGAAAGAGTTTCTCCTGAGAAAATGGATTCATTCCAGACCACTAACAATCCTCCTGAAGCACCCACAGATGGCTGGTAATCAAACTTATTCAGACGTTTAGGGCAAAACTGCTTAATTTATCTGCTATCAAAATTTTCCCTCTTTGTTTCCTGGATGCATAGGATGTCACACTCTGTCTCATCGATTTTATTTCCGATGGCTAGCCACTTATCTTTGTCACTAATGTCTCTAATATTCCAGTTCAAAATTTTCCGCTTCTTATTCATGGGTGAAAAGTACTGGTAACTGAAAAACAGCAGCTCTTGAAAGCTTGGCACAGATAAACGATCTTAGGCTGATACAGAACCAAAAGTGACAGATCAACATCTCTCCAGTACATGAGCTTATACAAGTTCACTGGATAAAACATAGTCATTACAGCCATAACTCAAAAGACAGCTGGAGAAGGCCTCTGTAAATCTCTTATGCAGGGCTGGACACTCCTCCTTTCTTTGGGCCCTTCTTACTCTTCTCCTTGTCCTCTTTCTCCTTGCCTCCTTTCTTCTTCTTGGCTTGATGGAGAGCATCATCCGAGCAGTCTTTCTCAGGAATCTTGCAAAATGCAACAAAAAGATTTTTAACCACTTTGTTGGGCATTGATGGGGTATTAGCATTACAAGGCAAGCAATTTCTGTCCATGCAAGTTTTCTTTCTATAACCATGATTCAATTGCTGAATTCTACAACTCCTTCTCACCTGGGATTCAATGAGGGGGGCCTTGTCCTTCCTCTTTCTGCAAACTTGGATGGCTGAAGTGCTGGAAGACATCGCAACTGTTGAAGTTTTGGAAGGTGGTGTTGAAGCAGGAGTGGAAGAGTGCACTTCCTTGTCCTTCTGATTCTGGCAGAGAGGCTAAAGAACAGATTCACATTTATCAGGCACCACAAAAGGTTTCAGATTTGAACTATCTGATTGTGCAGAAATAATCTTCCATAATTGAAAATTGAGCAACTGTTTGACCCACTCAAATCTATCTGGTGTTAATAAAGCAAGTGCAATGAAATTTGCCCATTCATTAGGTACCTGAGTGACTTCCTTTGGCTGTCCCACTGGGGCAAAGTGCTCCTTCCAGAGATCTGCTTCCTCAAAACCAGTGCATGCATTGTGTAGGTCTTCCTGGGCTTGAGATAAAAACATCTTCTGCATGACTGGGTCTGCAGCATCAGGTAACAATTGGCAAGCTCCCACATGGATAGAGTCTCTATAAATAGGAATAGGAAAGCCAGGAGGGGGAGCAGAACAACCTGAATCTGGACTAGGTAGCTCCTTATTAATGGTGATGTCAGCATTGTTGACAGCAACTATAGCATCCACCAAATTGTTCTCTGTATCTTGCTGAACTTCAGAAGCAATTCCTGCTGTTTCATGCTGGAGAATGCTGTTATCTTGAGCATCAATGGGACCCAGTGGCCCTTGATCATTAGGCAGACTGTTACCAACCATCTGAGTGACATGTATTGGGATTTGTGGCTCTGACAACTGTTGCATTTGCTATTCAACTGGTATCTGTAAAGCATTTGAAGCATCAGCTAGCTGTGTCTGCAGCAAGTTCACTGCAAAATCAGGCAAAGGGATTAGCTCTTGTTGCACAACCACATTCTCCTGTTGCAGAATTGGGAGTAACTCAAGTTGCAAGGGCTGCATGACAACTTCAAGGGGCATATTGAGATCAAAAGGTAAATGCATCTCCTCAAGAATAGCCGGAGGCTCAGGTTGTGCTAACAGATCTCCAAAGAACTGCAGATTGACAGCACCATGAACAAAATGTGCAGACTCCACACTGTTTGAATCAACACCAAGAGAAAGAGTGAGGCCACTGTGTTCCATCTCAACAGCTGGAGGTTCACCATCCTGCTGTTCTTGGCCCAACACGTCATTCAACTTTAAAACAACTTCTTCTTGGATCAAGTTATTGTTGATGGGTGGCATTGCCCAATGGTCCCAACCTTGATCTTCTGCATCCTCTGCCTCTACATTCTGATCATTCTGCAAATTCTCATCTTGCTTGTTGTTCTCATGCTGTGGGATGGTCCAAAGAACAAGTTGTGCTGATTAGGATGATGATGCTGCTCTGGTGGCCTGGGATGTGGGTTACCATCCGCAGGAACGGGATCCTCATCTGGAGGGCGCCCCTCCCACCAGCTCTTCCTGAAAGATGATGACTGGGCAAGTCCAAGATTCCCCTTCAAAGTGCATGTCGCCCATCACAGTCAAACTAATAGGGACATCTGTGAGGGCATCAATCCTCACCTTAACAACTACTGCAGCATCCGTACTTTTCACCCTGTCCCAAGAAAGGAGCTTGCCAAAGCTTGAAACAACACTGTTGAGCTCAGTCATATAGCGTAGATCTGCTGGAAATCCAACTAAAAGCAGCCAACAATCGCTAGCCAGATTAAATTTCCTCCAGTTCATGCCTTGATCATGCTTTTGGAAAATGATGTGAATATCATCAAAAGGATGCGGACTCCTATTGACCAACGAATCTCTGTCTGCTTTGCCGTTGCATCCAACGAAAGCTTGACCAAAATGGCATTTGGAGATAGACGAGTACACTACCCTTTGCGAAATCGGAAAATCGTTGAGAACATCTCTGACATTGACAAAAGCGACTTCACCTTGGGGCATTGGCACCAGAGTGGCGATGGCGGGGTTTTCATTGGATGGCTGCATATCACCATGGATGACACAAGCACGTGTCGGCCTCCCTTCCACCTCAATAGCGTGAGTACCAGGGAGCAGAAATGGCCTCGGGTCGAAAGGGAAGGTAGCCATGGCCGACGGCATCGCCGGAGCGGAGCTGGTGAGGCAGAGCAGAGGAGAAACCCTGTGTTGGAGATTTGACTGATGAGACTGAAGAGGGCGGTGAGAGAGAGGTGGGAAAGTAGAATTGGCAGAGTCCCGAGTAGGAGGCAATAAATATTCTGCAGAGCCGTCATTACGGGAAGACGGAACGATTGAGCCTCTGACAGCTCGGTCCCTCTCAGCACTGTTACCTGATTCCGGATTAGCTACCAAAAGAGGTTGATTTGCCATGTCAGATGAGGAAGGTGGAACGACAATCTCGGCCCGGAAACGGCAATTGACTGCAATGTGCCCCCATCGCTTGCACGCCTTGCAGCGGGTCTTATTTTGGCACTTGGGCCTAAGATGGCCCGTCATAAGTGTTGGGGAACGTAGTAATTTCAAAAAAATTCCTACGCACACGCAAGATCATGGTGATGCATAGCAACGAGAGGGGAGAGTGTGTCCACGTACCCTCGTAGACCGAAAGCGGAAGCATTAGCACAACACGGTTGATGTAGTCGTACGTCTTCATGATCCGACCGATCAAGTACCGAACGCACGGCACCTCCGAGCACACGTTCAACTCGATGACGTCCCTCGAACTCCGATCCAGCCGAGCTTTGAGGGAGAGTTCCGTCAGCACGACGGCGTGGTGGCGATGATGATGTTCTACCGACGCAGGGCTTCGCCTAAGCACTGCTACGATATTATCGAGGTGGATTATGGTGGAGGGGGGCACCGCACACGGCTAAGAGATTCAATGGATCAATTGTTGTGTCTATGGGGTGCCCCCTCCTCCGTATATAAAGGAGTGGAGGAGGGGGCCAGCCAAGGGGAGGAGGCGCGCCCAAGGGGGGTAGTCCTACTCCACCGGGAGTAGGACTCCTCCTTTTCCTATTTGGAGAGGGAGAGGGAAGGAAGAGGAAGGAGGGAGGAAGGAAGGGGGGGGCGGCCCCCTCCCAATTAGGATTGGGCTTGGGGGGGGGGCGCCCCCTCCCTTGCTCCTTTCCCCTCCTTTCGACTAAAGCCCATTAAGGCCCATATACCTCCCGGGGGGTTCCGATAACCTCCCGGTGCTCCGGTATTATCCCGATCTCACTTGGAACCATTCCGGTGTCCAAATATAGTCGTCCAATATATCGATCTTTACGTCTCGACCATTTCGAGACTCCTTGTCATGTCCGTGATCACATCCGGGACTCCGAACTACCTTCGGTACATCAAAACACATAAACTCATAATATAACCGTCATCGAACTTTAAGTGTGCGGACCCTACGTGTTCGAGAACTATGTAGACATGACCGAGACACGTCTCCGGTCAATAACCAATAGCGGAACCTGGATGCTCATATTTGCTCCCACATATTCTACGAAGATCTTTCTCGGTCAAACCGCATAACAACATACGTTGTTCCCTTTGTCATCGGTATGTTACTTGCCCGAGATTCGATCGTCGATATCTCAATACCTAGTTCAATCTCGTTACCAGCAAGTCTCTTTACTCGTTCCGTAATACATCATCCTGCAACTAACTCATTAGTTGCAATGCTTGCAAGCCTTAAGTGATGTGCATTACCGAGTGGGCCCAGAGATACCTCTCCCACAATTGGAGTGACAAATCCTAATCTCGAAATACGCCAACCCAACAAGTACCTTCGGAGACACCTGTAGAGCACCTTTATAATCACCCAGTTACGTTGTGACGTTTGGTAGCACACATAGTGTTCCTCCGGTAAACGGGAGTTGCATAATCTCATAGTCATAGCAACATGTATAAGTCATGAAGAAAGCAATAGCAACATACTAAACGATCAAGTGCTAAGCTAACAGAATGGGTCAAGTCAATCACATCATTCTCCTAATGATGTGATCCCGTTAATCAAATGACAACTCTTTGTCTATGGCTAGGAAACATAACCATCTTTGATAAACGGGCTAGTCAAGTAGAGGCATACTAGTGACACTCTGTTTGTCTATGTATTCACACATGTATTATGTTTCCGGTTAATACAATTCTAGCATGAATAATAAACATTTATCATGATATAACGAAATAAATAATAACTTTATTATTGCCTCTAGGGCATATTTCCTTCAGTCTCCCACTTGCACTAGAGTCAATAATCTAGATTACACAGTAATGATTCTAACACCCATGGAGTCTTGGTGCTGATCATGTTTTGCTCGTGGAAGAGGCTTAGTCAACGGGTCTGCAACATTCAGATCCGTATGTATCTTGCAAATCTCTATGTCTCCCACCTGGACTTGATCCCGGATGGAGTTGAAGCGTCTCTTGATGTGCTTGGTTCTCTTGTGAAATCTGGATTCCTTTGCCAAAGCAATTGCACGAGTATTGTCACAAAAGATTTTCATTGGACCCGATACACTAGGTATGACACCTAGATCGGATATGAACTCCTTCATCCAGACTCCTTCATTTGCTGCTTCCGAAGCAGCTATGTACTCCGCTTCACATGTAGATCCCGCTACAACGCTTTGTTTAGAACCGCACCAACTGACAGCTCCACCGTTTAATATAAACACGTATCCGGTTTATGATTTAGATTCGTCCGGATCAGTGTCAAAGCTTGCATCGACGTAACCATTTACGATGAGCTCTTTGTCACCTCCATAAATGAGAAACATATCCTTAGTCCTTCTCAAGTATTTCAGGATGTTCTTGACTGCTGTCCAGTGATCCACTCCTGGATTACTTTGGTACCTCCCTGCTAAACTAATAGCAAGGCACACATCAGGTCTGGTACATAGCATTGCATACATGATAGAGCCTATGGCTGAAGCATAGGGATCATCTTTCATTTTCTCTCTATCTTCTGCAGTGGTCGGGCATTGAGTCTTACTCAACTTCACACCTTGTAACACAGGCAAGAACCCTTTCTTTGCTTGATCCATTTTGAACTTCTTCAAAACTTTTTCAAGGTATGTGCTTTGTGAAAGTCCTATTAAGCATCTTGATCTATCTCTATAGATCTTGATGCCCAATATATAAGCAGCTTCACCGAGGTCCTAAATTGAAAAATTCTTATTCAAATATCCCTTTATGCTATCCAGAAATTCTATATCATTTCCGATCAATAATATGTCATCCACATATAATATCAGAAATGCTATAGAGCTCCCACTCACTTTCTTGTAAATACAGGCTTCTCCAAAAGTCTGTATAAAACCATATGCTTTGATCACACTATCAAAACGTTTATTCCAACTCCGAGAGGCTTGCACCAGTCCATAAATAGATCGCTGGAGCTTGCACACTTTGTTATCTCCCTTTGGATCGACAAAACCTTCCGGTTGCATCATATAAAACTCTTCTTCCAGAAATCCGTTCAGGAATGCAGTTTTAACATCCATTTGCCAAATTTCATAATCATAAAATGCGGCAATTGCTAACATGATTCAGACAGACTTAAGCATCGCTACGGGTGAGAAAGTCTCATCGTAGTCAACCCCTTGAACTTGTCGAAAACCTTTTGCAACAAGTCGAGCTTTATAGACAGTAACATTACCGCCAGCGTCAGTCTTCTTCTTGAAGATCCATTTATTCTCGATGGCATGCCGATCATCGGGCAAGTCAACCAAAGTCCACACTTTGTTCTCATACATGGATCCCATCTCAGATTTCATGGCCTCAAGCCATTTTTCGGAATCTCCGCTCACCATCGCTTCTTCATAGTTCATAGGTTCATCATGGTCCAGTAACATAACCTCCAGAACAGGATTACCGTACCACTCTGGTGCGGATCTTACTCTGGTTGACCTACAAGGTTCAGTAACAACTTGATCTGAAGTTTCATGATCATCATCATTAACTTCCTCATTAATTGGTATAGACGTCACAGGAACCGGTTTCTGTGATGAACTACTTTTCAATAAGGGAGCAGGTACAATTACCTCTTCAAGTTCTACTTTCCTCCCACTCACTTCTTTCGAGAGAAACTCCTTCTTCAGAAAGGATCCATTCTTGGCAACGAATGTCTTGCCTTCGGATCTATAATAGAAGGTGTACCCAACAGTTTCCTTTGGGTATCCTATGAAGACACATTTCTCTGACTTGGGTTCGAGCTTATCAGGTTGAAGCTTTTTCACATAAGCATCGCAGCCCCAAACTTTAAGAAACGACAACTTTGGTTTCTTGCCAAACCACAGTTCATAAGGCGTCGTCTCAACGGATTTTGATGGTGCCCTATTTAACGTGAATGTGGCCGTCTCTAAAGCATAACCCCAAAACGATAGCGGTAAATCAGTAAGAGACATCATAGATCGCACCATATCTAGTAAAGTACGATTACGACGTTCGGACACACCATTACGCTGTGGTGTTCCAGGTGACGTGAGTTGCAAAACTATTCCGCATTGTTGCAAATGTAGACCAAACTCGTAACTCAAATATTCTCCTCCACGATCAGATCGTAGAAACTTTATTTTCTTCTTACGATGATTTTCAACTTCACTCTGAAATTCTTTGAACTTTTCAAATGTTTCAGACTTATGTTTCATTAAGTAGATATACCCATATCTGCTTAAATCATCTGTGAAGGTGAGAAAATAACGATACCCGTTGCGAGCCTCAACATTCATTGGACCACATACATCAGTATGTATGATCTCCAACAAATCAGTTGCTCGCTCCATAGTTCCGGAAATGGCGTTTTAGTCATCTTGCCCATGAGGCATGGTTCGCAAGTACCAAGTGATTCATAATCAAGTGATTCCAAAAGTCCATCAGTATGGAGTTTCTTCATGTGCTTTACACAAATATGACCCAAACGGCAGTGCCACAAATAAGTTGCACTATCATTATCAACTCGGCATCTTTTGGCTTCAACATTATGAATATGTGTATCACTACTATCGAGATTCATCAAAAATAGACCACTCTTCAAGGGTGCATGACCGTAAAAGATATTACTCATATAAATAGAACAGCCATTATTCTCAGATTTAAATGAATAACTGTCTCGCATCAAAAAAGATCCAGATATAATGTTCATGCTCAACGCTGGCACCAAATAACAATTATTTAGGTCTAAAACTAATCCCGAAGGTAGATGTAGAGGTAGCGTGCCGACGGCGATCACATCGACTTTGGAACCATTTCCCACGCGCATCGTCACCTCGTCCTTAGCCAGTGTTCGCTTAATCCGTAGTCCCTGTTTCGAGTTGCAAATATTAGCAATAGAACCAGTATCAAATACCCAGGTGCTACTACGAGCTCTGGTAAGGTACACATCAATAACATGTATATCACATATACCTTTGTTCACCTTGCCATCCTTCTTATCCGCCAAATACTTGGGGCAGTTCCGCTTCCAGTGACCAGTCTGCTTGCAGTAGAAGCACTCTATCTCAGGCTTAGGTCCATACTTGCATGTTATAGTTCATCACGAAGTTCTTGTAGCTTGGTGGCAGTGATTGAAGAATTCTGTCAATGACGCTATCATCCGGAAGATTAACTCCCAGTTGAATCAAGTGATTGTTATACCCAGACATTCTGAGTATATGCTCACTGACAAAACTATTCTCCTCCATCTTACAGCTGTAGGACTTATTGGAGACTTCATATCTCTCAATCCGGGCATTTGCTTGAAATATTAACTTCAACTCCCAGAACATCTCATATGCTCCATGACGTTCAAAATGTCGTTGAAGTCCCGGTTCTAAGCCGTAAAGCATGGCACACTGAACTATCGAGTAGTCATCAGCTTTGCTCTGCCAGACATTCATAACATCTGGTGTTGCTCCTGTAGTAGGTTTGGCACCTAGCGGTGCTTCCAGGACGTAATTCTTCTGTGCAGCAATGAGGATAATCCTCAAGTAACGGACCTAGTCCGTGTAATTGCTACCATCATCTTTCAACTTTGCTTTCTCAAGGAACGCATTAAAATTCAACGGAACAACAGCACGAGCCATCTATCTACAACAAACATAGACATGCAAAATACTATCAGGTACTAAGTTCATGATAAATTTAAGTTCAATTAATCATATTACTTAAGAACTCCCACTTAGATAGACATCCCTCTAATCATCTAAGTGATCACGTGATCCAAATCAACTAAACCATAACCGATCATCACGTGAAATGGAGTAGTTTTCAATGGTGAACATCACTATGTTGATCATATCTACTATATGATTCACGCTCGACCTTTCGGTCTCAGTGTTCCGAGGCCATATCTGCATATGCTAGGCTCGTCAAGTTTAACCTGAGTATTCTGCGTGTGCAAAACTGGCTTGCATCCGTTGTAGATGGACGTAGAGCTTATCACACCCGATCATCACGTGGTGTCTGGGCATGACGAACATTGGCAACGGTGCATACTCAGGGAGAACACTTTTATCTTGAAATTTAGTGAGAGATCATCTTATAATGCTACCGTCAATCAAAGTAAGATAAGATGCATAAAATATAAACATCACATGCAATCAATATAAGTGATATGATATGGCCATCATCATCTTGTGCTTGTGATCTCCATCTCCGAAGCACCATCATGATCACCATCATCACCGGCGCGACACCTTGATCTCCATCGTAGCATCGTTGCCGTCTCGCCAACTATTGCTTCTACGACTATCGCTACCGCTTAGTGATAAAGTAAAGCAATTACAGGGCGATTGCATTGCATACAATAAAGCAACAACCATATGGCTCCTGCCAGTTGCCGATAACTCAGTTACAAAACATGATCATCTCATACAATAAAATATAGCATCATGCGTTGACCATATCACATCACAACATGCCCTGCAAAAACAAGTTAGACGTCCTCTACTTTGTTGTTGCAAGTTCTACGTGGCTGCTACGGGCTAAGCAAGAACCGTTCTTACCTACGCATCAAAACCACAACGATAGTTCGTCAAGTTAGTGTTGTTTTCACCTTCTCAAGGACCGGGCGTAGCCACACTCGGTTCAACTAAAGTTGGAGAAACTGACACCCGCCAGCCACCTGTGTGCAAAGCACGTCGGTAGAACCAGTCTCGCGTAAGCGTACGCGTAATGTCGGTCCAGGCCGCTTCATCCAACAATACCACCGAACCAAAGTATGACATGCTGGTAAGCAGTATGACTTGTATCGCCCACAACTCACTTGTGTTCTACTCGTGCATATAACATCAACGCATAAAACCTGGCTCGGATGGCACTATTGGGGAACGTAGTAATTTCAAAAAAATTCATACGCACACGCAAGATCATGGTGATGCATAGCAATGAGAGGGGAGAGTGTGTCCACATACCCTCGTAGACCGAAAGCGGAAGCGTTAGCACAACGCGGTTGATGTAGTCGTACATCTTCATGATCCGACCGATCAAGTACCGAACGCACGGCACCTCCGAGTTCAGCACACGTTCAACTCGATGACGTCCCTCGAACTCCGATCCAGCCGAGCTTTGAGGGAGAGTTCCGTCAGCACGACGGCGTGGTGACGATGATGATGTTCTACCGACGTAGGGCTTCGCCTAAGCACCGCTACGATATTATCGAGGTGGATTATGGTGGAGGGGGGCACCGCACACGGCTAAGAGATCTAATGGATCAATTGTTGTGTCTATGGGGTGCCCCCTCCTCCGTTTATAAAGGAGTGGAGAAGGGGGCCGGCCAAGGGGAGGAGGCGCGCCCAAGGGGGGAGTCCTACTCCCACTGGGAGTAGAACTCCTCCTTTTCCTATTTGGAGAGGGAGAGGGAAGGAAGAGGAAGGAGGGAGGAAGGAAAGGGGGGCCGGCCCCCCTCCCTTGCTCCTTTCCCCTCCTTTACACTAAAGCCCATTAAGGCCCATATACCTCCCGGGGGGTTCCGATAACCTCCCGATGCTTCGGTATTATCTCGATCTCACCCGGAACCATTCCGGTGTCCAAATATAGTCGTCCAATATATCGATCTTTACGTCTCGACCATTTCGAGACTCCTCGTCATGTCCGTGATCACATCCGGGACTCCGAACTACCTTTGGTACATCAAAACACATAAACTCATAATATAACCGTCATCGAACTTTAAGCATGCGGACCCTACAGGTTCGAGAACTATGTAGAGATGACCGAGACACGTCTCCGGTCAATAACCAATAGCGGAACCTGGATGCTCATATTGGCTCCCACATATTCTACAAAGATCTTTATCGGTCAAACCGCATAACAACATACGTTGTTCCCTTTGTCATCGGTATGTTACTTGCCCGAGATTCGATCGTCAGTATCTCAATACCTAGTTCAATCTCGTTACCGGCAAGTCTCTTTACTCGTTCCGTAATACATCATCCCGCAACTAACTCATTAGTTGCAATGCTTGCAAGGCTTAAGTGATGTGCATTACCGAGTGGGCCCAGAGATACCTCTCCCACAATCGGAGTGACAAATCCTAATCTCGAAATACGCCAACCCAACAAGTACCTTCGGAGACACCTGTAGAGCACCTTTATAATCAGCCAGTTACGTTGTAACGTTTGGTAGCACACAAAGTGTTCCTCCGGTAAACGGGAGTTGCATAATCTCATAGTCATAGGAACATGTATAAGTCATGAAGAAGGCAATAGCAACATACTAAACGATCAAGTGCTAAGCTAACAGAATGGGTCAAGTCAATCACATCATTCTCCTAATGATGTGATCCCGTTAATCAAATGACAACTCTTTGTCTATGGCTAGAAAACATAACCATCTTTGATTAACGAGCTAGTCAAGTAGAGGCATACTAGTGACACTCTGTTTGTTTATGTATTCATACATGTATTATGTTTCCGGTTAATACAATTCTAGCATGAATAATAAACATTTATCATGATATAAGGAAATAAATAATAACTTTATTATTGCCTCTAGGGCATATTTCCTTCAATAAGGCAGCGCACACAGAAGTGGCTAGTAGCGGCATGGGCTTGATGGCCCAAAGATTCAAAACACGAAGATCCCACCCTCCCAGCGCTGTATTATTGGGCGAAGTTAATATGGAATTAACATGGCTCCTTGACTATTGCATGGCACGATCATGGGGAGAAGGGTTTGAATCGACAAGATTGGAAACAGCTGGTTGCAAATTTTATGAGGAATAGAAACTTGGCTCTTGAACAGCCTGGGCGTATGATGGCCGAGATCTTAAATTGGCTACAGCGATCCAATTTTTGTTAGCCTCATTGTGATAACGAACGTAAAGATCCTTGAGATCGGCATCACCCTCTCCCCTGTAAGTGCATCTAGTGCCACCCCTAGTTGGTTTTGGAGTATTGACGACAAACCTGGTTGAGGGACTAATGTGTTTGTGAGAATTGCAGGATAACACAGGTAGTAGTCCCTCATTGATTCGGTTTACCTACCGGAGATGACCCCTAAAAATGTATGAAGACATTGAAGATAATGGTGGTATGTGAAGATATTCACATTGAAGACTATGACATGAGAAGACATCGCGTGAAGACTATGGAGCGCGAAGACTTAGTTGTTTCGTTGTTTCCTTTTCTTCTTTGTTGAGTCATAGGAACCACCGTACTCTTAAGTGGGGTCCCAGTGAACAAAGTCAGAGTGACTAAAGTGATGCTCAACCAGATACTATGTCTTCGAGCGAAGACAATGAGAGCAAATCTTATCCAGAGCTGGATGAGTCAGCTTTACTTGTAGCCCAAGTCAAGTTGTCGCGTGTGTTTGAAATCTGACCGTTAGAACACGTGTCAGTTCCTTAGTGACCCAGGGTCATTTCGGACAAATCAGGTCGGGTTGCCTAGTGGCTATAAATAGCCCACCCCCTACACCATAAATTGGTGGCTGCTCAGAGTTAGTGCACGGCTTTTGTCGTTTGAGAGCAACCCACCTCCGAAGCTTTTGAGAGAGAGAAATCCTTGCGAGGACAAAGCCCAAACACCCAGAGCCAAAGAGTGTTAGGCATCACTGAAGTCTTTCTGTCTGCTTAACCTGAAGACTTGTTACACTTGAGGACTGTGAATCCTCCAGCCGGTTAGGCATCGCGTTCTGAGCATCCAAGAGTCATTGTGGATCGCCGGTGAACGAAGTCTGTGAAGGTTTGGAAGTCTACCTTGAAGACTTACCAGAGTGATTGGGTGAGGACTGGGTGTCCTTAGCTCAAGGGGAATAAGGTGAAGACGTGGTCTTCTGAGTTGAATCTCAGCCTCCCTAACCAGACATACAGTTGTCACAGCAACTGGAACTGGTCCAACAAATCCTGTGTCCTCACCAAGTGACTGGTTCTATCCTCTCCCTCTCTTTACTTACAATATGTCTTCCTGAAGTCATTGCCTGCTTGCACTACCTGTTTGACTTCACTGTGTGACTACTATCATTGTTTGGCTTCATACTATCTTCCATCCTGATCTTTACTACCTAGCTGCTATTAGTCTTCGTGCTTTTTTTTGGTCTACCTTCCGTTGCATATCAATAGGTTCATTTCTATTGTTTGTCTTTGAAACTCTCATGTTTTGAAGACATTCATAAAACTCGCATGCATCTTGAAGCCATTGATGTCGACCTCTGGTATGTCGTCAAGAATGGTGTTCCCAAGACTGGTGAAGGTGTCACCCCTGCTGATGTCAAGAAGTTCATTCAACTGGATTCTACTGCCAAGAACATCATCTGTGGTCATCTGACCAAAGGACGGTATGGCCGTGTGAGTGCTCTGGAAACGTTGAAGCTAGTCTGGGACTAGCTCCCCAAGGTCAACGAAGGCATCTCAACCCAGAGAGATCAAAGGATCAGTGTTCTTCGCAACCTCTTCAACCGCTTCAAGAGAAACGACAATGAGAATGTCCAGCTCACGTTTGATCGCCTCACTGACATCACAAATGAGCTTCGTGCTCTCGGCGCCACTGAGATCACCAAGCATGAAATCGTCAAGACACTGCTGAGATCACTTGACAGCTCGTTCGACACCCTTACCCTGATGATACAAGAACGCCCTGACTTCAAGACACTCGATCCGTCTAACATACTTGAGAGGCTCAACACACATGAGTTCCAGCTATCTGAGAAAAGAGATATCTATGGTCCCAACTATGGCCGAACTCGTGCTTTGAAGGCAAAAGCTGTTTCGTCATCTGAAGAAGAATCTGACTGCAGTTCTGGTGATCCTGAAGACATTGGAAAGGAGCTTGCTATGCTTGTGAAGAAGTTCCAGAAGTTCACTAAGTAGATGGGCTTCAGAAAGTCTTCACGATCCAGCTCAAGAAATGATGAAGCTTCCACTCATGACTACAAGAAGAGAACATATCACAAGTGCAAGAAACCTGGACACTACATCTCTGAGTGTCCACAGTGGGACAATGAGAACAACAACAAGAAGAAGAGCAAGGAATATGATTCTGATGACAGGAAGAAGAAGAAATCCTCAAAGTCTTCTTCCAAGTCCTCATCCAAGTCTTCATCTCATAAGAAGAGCTCATCTGGCAAGGCTCATGCTTTTGTTGGCAAGGAGATGGATTCAGAGGAGGAGTCTGCTTCTGAGGAGGCAGAGGTGGAGTCTGAGGAGGAGTCCAACCCTGGCGTTGCAAGTCTGGCTCTAGCTACAGCCTACGTTGCCAAGTCTATCTTCAACACTGAAGACAATGGCCCCGTCACCAACGCCGATGCTAATGACAAGGACGACTCTGCTCCCACCTACTGCTTCATGGCACGTGGTGCCAAGGTAAAATCACGTGATGCTTGCTTTCAAACATCAAGTGAAGATGACTCTGATTGTGAATCCAAACCCAGCTACAAAACACTTGCTAAAATTGCAACTGAACAACAGAAAGCTATGGAACATACTCAAAAACTGTTAGACAAAAGCAATGACCTGTTGGACGCGGAAATGACCCGTTCTCAGTCCTTAATTGAAGACATAAAAAATCTTCATGTTAAGTACCATGAACTTGAAAGTCGTCAGGAAACGCTCTCAACCACTCATGAAAAGCTTTCCTATGATTATCTTCAAAGGAAGCAAGAGCTTGAGAAATTGAGAGCGGCTCATGAAGATCTTCAAAAAGAGAATGAGTCACTTCGTGCTCAACAGATCAGTCCCGCTCGGGAAGGATTTGAACCACCATGTCTAAAATGCCTTGAGCGTGATAACGCTACTTCTGTTGCTGAATGTTCTACTGCTGCTACTGTTGCAATATCTTCAATTGTTGATGTGGTAACTAACCCCTCTGCTGAGGATGCCACCACTATTGCTGATGAAAATGCTAGGTTGAAGACATTGCTTGAAACAGGGATGTACAAAAGTCTCAAAGGGCATCAGACACTGTGCGATGTCCTCAAAAAGCAGATTCTGAACCGAAACCCTAGGAAAGAGGGTGTTGGGTTCGAGAGGAAAATGAATGTTGACGGCTCCTACTGGAAGCCTGAGCAGTATCCCAAAACCACATGGGTTGCTGCAAAGGGACCTTCAGTTGATCCTGCTGGAAATATGCCCTAGAGGCAATAATAAAATGGTTATTATTGTATTTCCTTGTTCATGATAATTGTCTATTGTTCATGCTATAATTGTATTAACTGGAAACCGTAATACATGTGTGAATACATAGACCACAACATGTCCCTAGTAAGCCTCTAGTTGACTAGCTCGTTGATCAATAGATGGTTATGGTTTCCTGACCATGGACATTGGATGTCATTGATAACGGGATCACATCATTAGGAGAATGATGTGATGGACAAGACCCAATCCTAAGCATAGCACAAGATCGTGTAGTTCGTTTGCTAGAGCTTTTCTAATGTCAAGTATCATTTCCTTAGACCATGAGATTGTGCAACTCCCGGATACCGTAGGAATGCTTTGGGTGTACCAAACGTCACAACGTAACAAGGTGGCTATAAAGGTACACTACAGGTATCTCCGAAAGTGTCTGTTGGGTTGGCACGAATCGAGACTGGGATTTGTCACTCCGTATGATGGAGAGGTATCTCTGGGCCCACTCGGTAATGCATCATCATAATGAGCTCAATGTGACCAAGTGTTTGGTCACGGGATCATGCATTACGGTACGAGTAAAGTGACTTGCCGGTAACGAGATTGAACAAGGTATTGGGATACCGACGATCGAATGTCACGACTGGTTTTTCAATAAAATAATTATTGAGAGACCAATCCCTTTTACGGACCAGTGAAGAAGAATTCCTTCTCACTGGTAGACAATATCTTGGTCACAGAAGAAGAATACCAGGAGTACTGAATATAATACAAGGTTGAGCGGAGACGGCTCAACAGTTTATTACATGCACGCCGATAACACATAACGGCGGATAGGGTGGCATAACTACTAACTCACGATAACAACGGTGGTGGAAATATCACAGCGGAACGGGTGATATGACTCCTGAGAACTATAGCTCTTCGAGCGTCAGAGTGAAGCTCGAGGAGTTTTATTGCGGGTGGCGGAAGCTTATAAAATACAAATGACCAATATCCAGGATCGCACGGGACTGACTGGGACTCCTCTAGGCGTCGGACTCGCTATCAAACTCTTCATCCAAGAGATCGCCTTCGTCAAAATCTGGCCAAATCAACAAGCCAGGTGAGTACTATGAAAGTACTCGCAAGACAGTTCGGACATAAGATATAACAAATATAAGCATGATGCATATGAACAGGTTAACAAGTGCACTCAGACATAGAGGTAATAATGCACGGGAAATAAAAGAGAAGTCGGGCGGTAGTCCTCCCGAAATCCCAAAATAAATACTGGGTGCCAAACGAGTGTCTGAATGACTCCTCGAGAGGAAAATGCAAGAAAATACAACGCCGCAAAAATACTGGGTGCCAAACGAGTGTCTGAATGACTCCTCGAGAGGAAAATGCAAGAATAACAATGCCGCAGTCGGGCGTCAATGCGACACCACATAAAGGGCTTATAACAGAAAATAATAGACAAACATGCCACAGTCGGACGTCTGAGCGACATCACATAGAGGGCTTGTAGTAAAAGTAAATAACAAACATGCCATAGTCGGACGTCTGAGCGACATCACATAAAGGGCTTATAACAGAAAATAATAGACAAACATGCCACAGTCGGACGTCTGAGCGACATCACATAGAGGGCTTGTAGTAAAAGTAAATAACAAACATGCCACAGTCGGACGTCTGAGCGACATCACATAAAGGGCTTATAACAGAAAATAATAGACAAACATGCCACAGTCGGACGTCTGAGCGACATCACATAGAGGGCTTGTAGTAAAAGTAAATAACAAACATGCCACAGTCGGACGTCTGAGCGACATCACATAAAGGGCTTATAACAGAAAATAATAGACAAACATGCCACAGTCGAACGTCTGAGCGACATCACATAGAGGGCTTGTAGTAAAAGTAAATAACAAACATGCCACAGTCGGACGTCTGAGCGACATCACATAAAGGGCTTATAACATAATTCAATATTTCAATTGCCTGAAAATTTATTACAAGTACGAGACAAAATATAAGGTTAGTCCATCCACAGAAATAACAATTAAACTGGGTTTACCACTTGAGTTTGTTCACCGGGGATAAATTTCCACGAGGATAGATATGGATATACTGATCATTCTACTTGATCATGGATACGATGGTTTGGAAGGATTTGACTCTGCAGAGTTTGTACTTTAACCACAGCCAACGGATTTCAGTAGTCACGGGGACTAGTTCCGTTTACGGTGTTTTGGAAGAAACACATCTAACCAGTACACACCCATTCAACATTCCGAAGCCAGGAATCACCCTCGGCAACGTTCAAGAAAAACCTTGAGACGGGGAGGCTACAACCTCGCGTAGCATGGGATCAAATTTCTATACGCGCGCTCTAAGGGGTGCCCCCCTCTCGGTCCCAACCGGAAACACCCATGCCCCCTGACCGGATGACTGGCTTTAATCCAGGGCCATGGAACCATCATCCCGGCCCCTCTGTTTGGTGTGTACACGGAAAGAGGTTACCAACTTACTAAACCGCATTCTGGCAGAAAACATGTGGTAGCACGGAAGGGGGAAGAACGATAACGTGACTCCGTCCACGTTAACGTCGGAATTTGTCGGATGACGTGAGGCTGGTATGCTACAAGAGTACCACCTTGCTGCCCTTCATGTCACCACATGATTAGGCCATCTCTCACCAGAGATCATCGCAACTTTGGAACATGCGGGTCGTTGCCTCACAAGCAACGAGGTACTCACTGACACTCATATGCCACGCACAACCTCTCATGCAAACATGCAAAACATCTATCATATGAAAGGTTCAAACATGCTTGCCTGGTTCGGAGAAGTTGGAGTCTAGCTCGGCGAAGTTCGCGGCTCCGTCACCTCTCCCGGAACCTACGGCATAACGAAAACGGGCACTAACGTGAAAACCAACGCGTGCATAAAAACTTCTCCAAATTTTTTCCAAATAAATCCCATAAAAAACTAGAGAAAATTATAAGATTGTCAGAAAAAGAATCACTCAAAAATCACTTTTTATTAAAAAGTTATAAGGGTTTCTGTCCAGGGACTTATCTGTAATGAAACAGAAAAGTTCCAGGGGTTAAACTGAGAAAAGAGAAAACGCTTTGGAAAGAAACGCGCAAGCCCACAGAGAAAACGTATTTTGCCCGAAGGCGCCAACGGAAAACGGTTCGCGGGGGAAAGGAAGAGAGGCTGACAGGGGGGGTCCACATGTCAGGTTTGAAAAGTTCGCCGGCGCCCGAAGACTGCGGTGGTCGCCGGCGTCGAACCACGGCGAGACAGGGAGATCGGAGTGTACCAAGAGCTTCAGCGTGTCCTTCCGCGTCGGTGGGTGGTGGACTCGAGCGTCGGAGAGCACCACGTCGACGGCGACACTTTCTCCGGCGGACGGCGGCTCGGGCGATGGTGGGGATCTCCGGTGGAGTGCTGCAAACTTCGAATTGAAGCGCGGGTCAGAAGGAGGGTTGCATTAGAGGGTTACTAGCAAGAGATGGGAGGCAGGGGTGCACGCACGGGAGCGAATCGAGCTGGATCCCGTGACGGGTCGCGGCGGCCGGAGTCGAGGAAGGCGACTTCCCCGGGGCTCTCCCAGTGGCTAGGCAGGGTCTAGGTGGGGTGTAGAGGTGGTGTGGGCACTAGCTGGAGCTCGGGGCCTCTATTTATAGGAAATTCGAGGGGATGGCCGTGAACGGGAAATCTCCGGCGAGCGATTACGGCGAGGCAGTGGTTGAGCAGGGGGTTTGAGTGGCCAGGCAGCATCAGAGAGGTTTACCGGTGCCGTTCCACTGCTAAACTGGGTCGGGCTTGGCGTAATGGCGCCGGTCCACGGTGGGGTGGCCGCACGGGCACGACGGTGGCATGGAGCGCGCTCCGCGCCCAGCGGTTCACGACGAGAGTGGCAGCGCGTTCTGGGGAGTGGAAGACCACGCGGCGATCTCCAGTGGCTTGGGCGGCGCTGGGTGGCACCGTCTGCGCCGCGCCTCTCTCTGGCGGCCGCAAAGCCGCCGCTGGCGTCGGTCACGGGGCGGTGCACCACCTCCTGCTCGTCGCCGACGTTCGCAAGGCTCCAGGGGATCGTGCGGTGCAGAGACAAGGGGGAGGGGACGGGGAGCAAGGCGCCAACGCGGTCACTGGCGAGATGGACAACGAACACTGAAGAAAACGACAGTGCACTGAAATTGTTCTCTGAACTTAACTGAACAATGACAGCAACAGTGTCCAGTAGGTGTTCGACGAAATGATTTGGCATGAAGAAAAATTTTCCTGGAGCTGGGACTTGGTGAGGTGACCTCTCAATGCACCCAGAGGCTGCCTGATTTTTCCCAGAATTTTTGGAGAAGGATTTGAATGAATTTCATCAAATTTGGCAAATCTGGTCCAAACTTGCAGCAAGTATAGTTTGAAAATTTTGAACTGAAGACCAGTGGATCTTCATGGATCTAGGTTGAGGGTTCAAAGGACTAGGATGGGGAAAAGGTTTGGAGGCAAAAATCAAAACAGAAAAGGTAGCTCCTTTCTAAATCTCCAATAGCTAGAATAGAAGGCAGAAATTGTTTTGATAAGATTTAAATGGAAAAATAATCATATGGGGAGGTTCAACTTGCTGGATTTGATGCAAATCATGATCCAAAGATGAGGGAAGGTTTGTGGGAGTGGATTTCCACTTAGGTCATGGCAAGAGAGATTTTTGAAAGAGCAAAAGATCACTTCAAAATGCCATGGGGCTATTTAAAAGATTTTTCAAAAGAAATTTCCCAAGTGAAAAGCATTCGGTTTTGAGTCCAAATAAAAGGAAAAACCTCCAAGACAAAAATCAAGTCTTGGGTGAATCCAAATAGAACACTTGCCATAAGAGAAAATTTTTGAGAGGGTGGTTCTTTAGAAGAAAATTTAAATACCCTCCTCAAATAAATAAATAAAAATTAAAAGTTTAAAAAATCCAATTAAAAATTTTGGGTGTCACATCGAATCTCGGGCAAGTAACGTACCGATTGACAAAGGGAATTGTATATGGGATTGATTGTATCCTCGACATCGTGGTTCATCCGATGAGATCATCGTGGAACATGTGGGAGCCAACATGGGTATCCAGATCCTGTTGTTGGTTATTGACCGGAGAGTCGTCTCGGTCATGTCTACATGTCTCCCGAACCCGTAGGGTCTACACACTTAAGGTTCAGTGACGCTAGAGTTGTAGAGATAATAGTATGCGGTTAACCGAAAGTTGTTCGGAGTCCCGGATGAGATCCCGGACGTCATGAGGAGTTCCGGAATGGTCCGGAGGTAAAGATTTATATATGGGAAGTCCTATTTTGGCCACCGGAAAATGTTCGGGATTTTTCGGTATTGTACCGGGAAGGTTCTAGAAGGTTCCGAAGTGGGGCCCACCTGCATAGGGGGACCCACATGAACGTGGGTAGTGGGGGCAAGGCCCCACACCCCTGGTCAAGGCGCACCAAGATCCCACCTTAGAAGTAATAAGATCATATCCCGAAGGGATAAGATCAAGATCCCTAAAAAAGGGGGATAACAATCGATGGGGAAGGAAAATAATGGGATTTCTTTCCCCCACCTTTGCCAACGCCCCAATGGACTTGGAGGGCAAGAAACCAGCCCCCTCCACCCCTATATATAGTGGGGAGGCGCATGGGAGCAGCACCCCAAGCCCCTGGCGCCTCCCTCTCCCTCCCGTGACACCTCTCCCTCTCGCTGAGCTTGGCAAAGCCCTGCCGAGATCCCCGCTGCTTCCACCACCACGCCGTCGTGCTGCTGGATCTCCATCAACATCTCCCTCCCCTTGCTGGATCAAGAAGGAGGAGACGTCTTCCCAACCGTACGTGTGTTGAACGCGGAGGTGCTGTCCATTCGGCGCTCGGTCATCGGTGATTTGGATCACGACGAGTACGACTCCATCAACCCCGTTCACTTGAACGCTTCCGCCCGCGATCTACAAGGGTATGTAGATGCACTCTTTTCCCTCTCATTGCTAGAAGACTCCATAGATTGTTCTTGGTGATGCGTAGAAAAATTTGAATTATTGCTACGTTCCCCAACAGTGGCATCATGAGCCAGGTCTATGCGTAGATTCTGTGCACGAGTAGAACACAAAGTAGTTGTGGGCGATGATTTGTTCAATTTGCTTGCTGTTACTAGTCTTATCTTGATTTGGCGGCATTGTGGGATGAAGCGGCCCGGACCGACCTTACACGTACTCTTACGTGAGACAGGTTCCACCGACTGACATGCACTTGATGCATAAGGTGGCTAGCGGGTGTCTGTCTCTCCCACTTTAGTTGGATCAAATTCGATGAAAAGGGTCCTTTTGAAGGGTAAATAGCAATTGGCATATCACCGTTGTGGCTTTTGCGTAGGTAAGAAACGTTCTTGCTAGAAACCCATAGCAGCCACGTAAAACATGCAACAACAATTAGAGGACGTCTAACTTGTTTTTGGAGGGTATGCTATGTGATGTGATATGGCCAAAAGGATGTGATGAATTATATATATGTGATGAATGACATTGATCATGTTCTTGTAATAGGAATCACGACTTGTATGTCGATGAGTATGACAACCGGCAGGAGCCATAGGAGTTGTCTTAATTTATTGTATGACCTGCGTGTCAATGAAAACCGCCATGTAATTACTTTACTTTATTGCTAACCGTTAGCCATAGTAGTAGAAGTAATAGTTGGCGAGACAACTTCATGAAGACACGATGATGGAGATCATGATGATGGAGATCATGGTGTCATGCCGGTGACGAAGGTCATCATGCCGCGCCTCGAAGATGGAGATCAAAGGCCCAAGATGATATTGGCCATATCATGTCACTTTATGATTTGCATGTGATGTTTGTCATGTTTACATCTTATTTGCTTAGAACGACGGTAGCATAAATAAGATGATCCCTCACTAAAATTTCAAGAGACGTGTTCCCCCTAACTGTGCACCGTTGCGAAGGTTCGTTGTTTCGACGCACCACGTGATGATCGGGTGTGATAGATTCTAACGTTCGCATACAACGGGTGTAAGCCAGATTTACACATGTGAAACACTTAGGTTGACTTGATGAGCCTAGCATGTACAGACATGGCCTCGGAACACAAGAGGCCGAAAGGTCGAACATGAGTCGTATAGTAGATACGATCAACATGGAGATGTTCACCGATGATGACTAGTCCGTCTCACGTGATGATCGGACACGACCTAGTTGACTCGGATCATGTATCACTTAGATGACTAGAGGGATGTCTATCTGAGTGGGAGTTCATTAAATAATTTGATTAGATGAACTTAATTATCATGAACATAGTCAGAAG
Source organism: Triticum aestivum (assembly GCF_018294505.1). Classification (NCBI taxonomy): domain Eukaryota; kingdom Viridiplantae; phylum Streptophyta; class Magnoliopsida; order Poales; family Poaceae; genus Triticum; species Triticum aestivum. The sequence continues at coordinate 82,940,268 of NC_057811.1, forward strand.
GTCTTTGCAAATTATGTCGTAGCTTACGCTTTAGTTCTACTGTTTAAGATATGTTCCTAGAGAAAATTTAGTTGAAAGTTGATAGTAGCAATTATGCGAACTGGGTCCGTAAACTAAGGATTGTCCTCATTGCTGCACAGAAGGCTTATGTCCTTAATGCACCGCTCGGTGTGCTGAACCTCGAGCGTCGTTTGTGGATGTTGCAAACATCTGACATACACGTTTTGATGACTACATGATAGTTCAGTGCGTAATGTTAAAACGGTATAGAATTGAGGCACCGAAGATGTTTTTGAAATGTCGCAGAACATGTGAGATGTTCCAAAGACTGAAATTGGGGTTTCAGACTAGTGCCCACGTCAAGAGGTATGAGACCTCTGACAAGTTTCTTAAGCCTGCAAACTAAGGGAGAAAAGATCAACCATTGAGCATGTGCTCAGATTGTCTGAGTACTACAATCGCTTGAATCAAGTGGGAGTTAGTCTTCCAGATGAGATAGTGATGGTTCTCCAAAGTCACTGCCACCAAGCTACTAGAGCTTCGTGATGAACTATAACAAATCAGGGATAGATATCATGATCCTTGAGCTATTCGCGATGTTTGACACCACGAAAGTAGAGATCAAGTAGGAGCATCAATTGTTGATGGTTAGTAAAACCACTAGTTTCAAGAAGGGCAAGGGAAGGAAGGGATACTTCATGAAACGACAAATCAGTTGCGGCTCTAGTGAAGAAACCCAAGGTTGAACCCAAACCCGAGACTAAATGCTTCTGTAATGAGGGGAACGGTCACTGAAGCAAAACTACCCTAGATACTTGGTAGATGAGAAGGTAGGCAAGGTCGACAGAAGTATATTGGATATACATTATATTAATGTGTACTTTACTAGTACTCCTGGTAGCACCAGGGTATTAGATACCGGTTCGGTTGCTAAGTGTTGGTAACTCGGAATAAAAGGCTACGGAATAAACGGAGACTAGCTAAAGGTGAGATGACGATATGTGTTGGAAGTGTTTCCAAGGTTGATGTGATCAAGCATCGCATGCTCCCTCTACCATCGAGATTGGTGTTAAACCTAAATAATTGTTATTTGGTGTTTGCGTTGAGCATAGACATGATTGGATTATGTTTATCGCAATACGGTTATTCATTTAAGGAGAATAATGGTTACTCTGTCTATTTGAATAATACCTTCAATGGTCTTGCACCTAAAATGAATGGTTCATTGAATCTCGATCGTAGTGATACACATGTTCATGCCAAAAGATATAAAATAGTAATGATAGTACCACATACTTGTGGCACTGCCATTTGAGTCATATTGGTATAAAATGCATGAAGAAGCTCCATGTTGATGGATCTTTGGACTCTATCGTTTTTGAAAAGATTGAGACATGCGAACTATGTCTATTGGTAGATATGCATGAAGAAACTCCATACAGATGGATCGTTTGGACTCACTTGATTTAGAACCAGTTGAGACATGCAAATCATAACACATGGGTAAGATGACTGAAAGGCCTCGTTTTCAGTAAGATGGAACAAGAAAGCAACTTGTTGGAAGTAATACATTTTGATGTGTGCAGTCCAATGATTGCTGAGGCATGCAGTGGATATCGTTATGTTCTTGCTTCACAGATGATTTGAGTAGATGCTGAGTATATTTACTTGATGAAACAAAAGTCTGAATTATTGAAAGGTTCAAGTAATTTCAGAGTGAAGTTGAAGATCGTCGTGACAAGAGGATAAAATGTCTGTGATATGATCATAGAGATGAATATTTGAGTTACGAGTTTGGCACACAATTAAGAAATTGTGGAAATTGTTTCACGACTAATACCTCCTGGAACACCATAGTGTGATGGTGTGTCCGAACATCATAACTGCACCCTATTGGATATGGTGCATACCATGATGTCTCTTATCGAATTACCGCTATCATTTATGGGCTAGGCATTAGAGACAACCGCATTCACTTTAAATAGGGCACCACGCAATTCCGTTGAGACAACACCGTATGAACTATGGTTTAGAGAAACCTAAGCTATCATTTCCTAAAAGTTTGGGGCTGAGACACTTATGTGGAAAATTTTCAGGCTAATAAGCTCGAACCCAAAGTGGATAAATGCATCCTCTTAGAATACCCAAAACATTTGGGTATACCTCCTATTTCAGATCTGGAAGCAAAAGTGATTGTTTCTAGAAAACGGGTCCTTTCTCGAGGAAAAGTTTCTCTCGAAAGAATTGAGTGGGAGGATGGTGGAGACTTGATGAGATCGTTGAACCGTCACTTCAACTAATGTGTAGCAGGGCACAGGAAGTTGTTCCTGTGGCACCTACACCAATTGAAGTGGAAGCTTATGATAGTGATCATGAAACTTCAGATCAAGTCACTACCAAACCTCATAGGACGACAAGGATGCGTACTACTTCAGAGTGGTACGTAATCCTGTCTTGGAAGTCATGTTGTTGGACAACGATGAACCTATGAGCTGTGGAGAAGCGATGGTGGGCCCGGATTCCGACGAATGGCTCGAGGCCATAAAATCCGAGAGAGGATCCATGTATAAAAACAAAGTGTAGACTTTGGAAGAACTACTTGATGGTCGTAAGGCTGTTGGGTGCAGATGGATTTTAAAAGGAAGACAGACAATGATGGTAAGTGTCACCATTAAGAAAGCTCGACTTGTCGTTAAGATGTTTTCCGGCAAGTTCAAGGAGTTGACTGCGATGAGACTTTCTCACTCGTAGCGATGCTAAGAGTCTGTTGGAATTATATTTAGCAGTTACTGCATTTTTTTCGAAATCTTGCAGATAGGATGTCAAAACATTGTTTCCTCGACGATTTTCTTGAGGAAAGGTTGTATGTGATACAACCAGAAGGTTTTGTCAATCCCGAAAGATGCTAACAAGTATGCAAAGCTCCAGCAATCCTTCTAAGGATTGGTGTAAGCATCTCGGAGTTGGAATGTACGCTTTGATGAGATGATCAAAGATTTTCGATTTTTACAAAGTTAATGAGAAACTTGTATTTCCAAAGAAGTGAGTGGGAGCACTATAAAATTTCGGATGAGTATATGTTGTTGACATATTGTTGATCAGAAATGATGTAGAATTTCTGGAAAACATACAGGGTCATTTGAAAAGTGTTTTTCAATGTAAAACATGGATTAAGCTACTTGAACATTGAGCATCAAGATCTATAAGGATAGATCGAAAACGCTTAATAGTACTTTCAAATGAATGCATACCGTGACAGGATTTTGAAGGAGTTCAAAATAGATCAGCAAAGAAGGAGTTCTTGGCTGTGTTACAAGGTGTGAGTATTGAGTAAGACTCAAGACCTGACCACGGCAGAAGAGAGAGAAAGGACGAAGGTCGTCCCCTATGCTTTATATGTAGGCTCTACAGTATGCTATGCTGTGTGCCGCACCTGTAGTGTGCCTTGCCATGAATTAGTCAAGGGGTACAAGAGTGATCCAGGAATGGATCACATGACAGCGGTCGAACTTATCCTTAGTAACTAGTGGACTAAGGAATTTTCTCGATTATGGAGGTGGTAAAAGAGTTCGTCGTAAAGGGTTACGTCGATGCAAACTTTGACACTAATCCGGATGACTCTGAGTAGTAAACCGGATTCGTATAGTAGAGCAGTTACTTGGAATAGCTCCAAGTAGCGCGTGGTAGCTGCATCTACAAGATGACATAGAGATTTGTAAAGCACACACGGATCTGGAAGGTTCAGACCCGTTGACTAAAAACCTCTCTCACAAGCGAGATATGAATAAACCCCATGGGTGTTGGATTCATTACAATCACATAGTGATGTGAACTAGATTATTGACTCTAGTGCAAGTGGGAGACTGTTGGAAATATGCCCTAGAGGCAATAATAAAATGGTTATTATTGTATTTCCTTGTTCATGATAATTGTCTATTGTTCATGCTATATAATTGTATTAACTGGAAACCGTAATAGATGTGTGAATACATAGACCACAACATGTCCCTAGTAAGCCTCTAGTTTACTAGCTTGTTGATCAATAGATGGTTATGGTTTCCTGACCAAGGATATTGGATGTCATTGATAACGGGATCACATCATTGGGAGAATGATGTGATGGACAAGATCCAATCCTAAGCATAGCACAAGATCGTGTAGTTCGTTTGCTAAGAGCTTTTCTAATGTCAAGTATTGTTTCCTTAGACCATGAGATTGTGCAACTCCCGGATACCGTAGGAATGCTTTGGGTGTACCAAACGTCACAACGTAACAAGGTGGCTATAAAGGTGCACTACAGGTATCTCCGAAAGTGTTTGTTGGGTTGGCACGAATCGAGACTGGGATTTGTCACTCCGTATGACGGAGAGGTATCTCTGGGCCCACTCGGTAATGCATCATCATAATGAGCTCAATGTGACCAAGTGTTTGGTCACGGGATCATGCATTACGGAACGAGTAAAGTGACTTGCCGGTAACGAGATTGAACAAGGTATTGGGATACCGACGATCGAATCTCGGGCAAGTAACGTACCGATTGACAAAGGGAATTGTATACGGGATTGATTGAATCCTCGACATCGTGGTTCATCCGATGAGATCATCGTGGAACATGTGGGAGCCAACATGGGTATCCAGATCCCGCTGTTGGTTATTGACCGGACATTACAGGAATCAGCTATTTTGCCGTCTGCCACGGCGGACGGCAAAGGCATGAACGGCGGACGGCAAAGGCCTTTGCCGTCAGCCCCGGACGGTAAAAGGCTCCGGCAAAGTAGGCTACGGTAAACAGCTACTTTGCCGTCTGCTTCCTGGCAGCTGACGGCAAAGGCCCTTTGCTGTCTGCCGCGGACGACAAAGAGAGCGGACGGCAATAATTGCGCTGTCAGTCCGTTAAGTGGCTAACGGCAGGCCTTTGCCGTCCGTCGGGGTGTCGGGTCGGGGTGCCGGGTCGGGGTCGGGGTGCCGTGTCGGTGTCGGGGTCGGGGTGTCGGGTCAGGCTCGGGGTTGGGGTGTCGGGGTGTCGGGGTCGGGGTCGGGGTCTCGGGGGTCGGGGTGTCGGGTCGGGGTGCCGGGTCGGGGTCGGGGTGCCGTGTCGGTGTCGGGGTCGGGGTGTCGGGTCAGGCTCGGGGTCGGGGTGTCGGGGTCGGGGTCGGGGTCTCGGGGTCGGGGTGCCGGGTCGGGGTCGGGGTGCCGTGTCGGTGTCGGGGTCGGGGTCGTGGTGTCGGGTCGGGGTGCCGTGTCGGTGTCGGGGTAAGGGTGGGTGTGGTGTCAGGGTGTCGGTGTCGGGGTGTCGTGTCGGGGTCGGGGTGTCGTGTCGGGGTGTCGTGCCGGGGTCGGGGTGTCGTGTCGGGGTGTCGCGTCGAGGTGGGGGTGTCGGTCGTCGAGGTCGGGGTGTTGGTGGTCGGGGTGTCAGGTGTCGGGGTCGGGGTGTCGGTGGTCGGGGTCGGGGTGTCGGTGGTCTTCTACTTCTCCTCCTCTCCTCTAGCTTGCTCCTCCTCCTCCTCTCCTTCTTCTTCTTCTTCTTCTTCTTCTTCTTCTTCTTCTTCTTCTTCTTCTTCTTCTTCTTCTTCTTCTTCTTCTTCTTCTTCTTCTTCTTCTTCTTCTTCTTCTTCTTCTTCTTCTTCTTCTTCTTCTTCTTCTTCTTCTTCTCCTCCTCCTCCTCCTCCTCCTCTTCTTCTTCTTCTTCTTCTTCTTCTTCTTCTTCTTCTCCTTTTTCCTCTTCTTAAACCTAGCACTAAGTAACCTAAAACAAAACTAAAACTAAACTAAAAGTAATCTAAACTAAAAAACAGAAAAAAATCTAAAACTAAAAACTAAACTAAATCTAAAACTAAAACTAAACTAAAAAACAGAAAAAACAGAAAAAAAAAGGAGAAGAGGGGTGGGGCTCACCTGCGGCAGGGGTGGGGCGCTCGCCGACGGAGGGGCGGCGGGGTGGCGCTCGCCGACAGAGGGGCGGCGGGGTGGCGCTCGCCGACGGAGGGGCGGCGGGGTGGCGCTGGCCGGGCGGAGGGGTAGGGGGGCGACGGGGCGGAGGGGGCGACGGGGTGGAGGGGTGGGGGGCGACGGGGCGGAGGGGGCGACGGGGCGGAGGGGTGGGGGGGCGACGGGGCGGAGGGGGCGACGGGGCGGCGCCGGGCGGCGGATGGGGGGCGACGGGGCGGAGGGGTGGGGGGCGGCAGGTGGCAGGGCGACGGGGCGGCGGCGGCGGCGGGGGGCGGCGGGCGGCAGGGGCGGCCGCGGCGGCGGTGGGGTGGGATCCGGTGGCGGGGCGCGTCGGGGAGGAGAGAGAGGGAGAGAACAGAGAGTAACCGGCGGGGGGGGGGGGGTACGGGCCGTTAGGTACTCTCCTCTTTGCCGTCCGCCAATCTTTGCCGTCCGCCTTTTTGCCTCTTTGCCGTCTGCTGGCAGACGGCAAAGAGGTGGGGCGTTAAGTTTTTTTCCAAACGGGCGGGGGGTGGGGGCCACCTCTCTCTTTGGCGTCTGCCAGCGGACGGCAAAGATTCTTTGCCGTCTGCCAGCGGACGGCAAAGATTCTTTGCCGTCTGCCAGCGGACGGCAAAGAGCTCGCAGATGGCAAAGAGCTTCTTTGCCGTCTGCTTTTGGGTAGCTGATGGCAAAGAGCTTCTTTGCCGTCAGCTAGCAGATGGCAATGAGCTGGCAGATGGAAAATTAGCTGATTCCAGTAGTGGGAGAGTCGTCTCGGTCATGTCTACATGTCTCCCGAACCCGTAGGGTCTACACACTTAAGGTTCGGTGACGCTAGAGTTGTAGAGATATTAGTATGCGGTTAACCGAAAGTTGTTCGGAGTCCCGAATGAGATCCCGGACGTCACGAGGAGTTCCGGAATGGTCCGGAGGCAAAGATTTATATATGGGAAGTCCTATTTTGGCCACCGGAAAATGTTCGGGATTTTTTGGTATTGTACCGAGAAGGTTCTAGAAGGTTCCGAAGTGGGGCCCACCTGCATGGGGAGACCCACATGAACATGGGCAGTGGGGGCAAGGCCCCACACCCCTGGTCAAGGCGCACCAAGATCCCACCTTAGAAGGAATAAGATCATATCCCGAAGGGATAAGATCGAGATCCCTAAAAAAGGGGGATAACAATCGGTGGGGAAGGGAAATGATGGGATTTCTTCCCCTCACCTTTGCCAATGCCCCAATGGACTTGGAGGGCAAGAAACCAGCCCCCTCCACCCCTATATATAGTGGGGAGGCGCATGGGAGCAGCACCCCAAGCCCCTGGCGCCTCACTCTCCCTCCCGTGACACCTCTCCCTCTCGCTGAGCTTGGCGAAGCCCTGCCGAGATCCCCGCTGCTTCCACCACCACGCCGTCGTGCTGCTGGATCTCCATCAACCTCTCCCTCCCCTTGTTGGATCAAGAAGGAGGAGACGTCTAACCAAACGTACGTCTGTTGAACGCGGAGGTGCCGTCCGTTCGGCGCTCGGTCATCGGTGATTTGGATCACGACGAGTACGACTCCATCAACCCCGTTCAGTTGAACGCTTCCGCTCGCGATCTACAAGGGTATGTAGATGCACTCTTTTCCCTCTCGTTGCTAGAAGACTCCATAGATTGTTCTTGGTGATGCGTTGAAAAATTTGAATTATTTCTACGTTCCCCAACAGATCCATCCACCTTATCTGGCTTCACTTGTGCTAACCCTATTATCATTGATGAATCCTTTGATGCAAACTATAAACTGTTTAAGAATCAGAATGGTGAGGTGTTTGCCAGGTATATTGGTACTAACTGCAGGAATGGGCCACCTATGAAGAAGATCTGGGTTCCCAAAAGTTGTCTTGAGAATCTTCCTGTGAATGTCATCATGACACCGCCTGGGAAGAAGACAAATCCCAGACCAAAGGCTTCATATGGTCCAAAGGCTTCATACAGACAGAGGACTCACCTGAGTCCCTAACGCCAATGTTTTGCAGGGAAATCATACTCAGACTTATGAATATGAGCATGTTTCTTCAAACCGCTATGTTCATAAAACTAAGAACTTTTCTGCTTATTGATATGAGTACTATTCACCTCCTGCAAGGCTATTTGCTAGGGCTTCAAAGCCGAAGTTCTCAGATGCTGCACTTAGACTTATTGCTTCTGAGCCACCCCTGAAGATGTGGGTGGTTAAGAAGAATTAACTTTCTTTTGCAGGGAAAGGTCTCCAGCCGGAAATCAAAGGCGTCTGATGCTAATGCTGGGGACCTAAAACATCTTGTAGGGTGCAAGATCAAATGCCCAAATGGTCTTACTATGTATTTTGTTCCTGAATCGCTTGCCAATCATCCTACCAGTCCTAATCTTGATCTGAGCTTTGATAATCCTCTTGTCCGTCAAATGTTTATGCTTCACAATACTCTTGGTGAAGCCTATCCCCCTAACTGTACTGTAGGGTATGACACCTCATGCTTCAGAATGGATTATGGACAGCGGATGTACTAATCATATGACTGGTGATCGAAGTCTTCTCATGGACTCAACCTTACGTCCATCTGACAAGAGTCACATCACATTTGCTGACACTGGTAAAAGCAAGGTATTGGGTCTAGGTAGAGTTGCAATCTCAAAGGATCAGCACATGGATAAAGTGATGCTTGTTGAATCCCTTGGTTTCAACTTAATGTCTGTCTCAATGCTTTGTGACTTGAACATGATTGTGATATTTGGAAAATATCGTTGCCTTGTACTAATGGAATCTGACAAATCTCTAGTCTTTGAAGGGTACCGGAAAGATGATCTGTACATGGTAGATTTCTCAGCAGGACCACAGCTTGCCGTATGTCTTCTAGAAAAAGCTTCAGAGTGCTGGCTTTGGCATCGAAGGCTAGGGCATGCTGGCATGAGGAACTTGCACACTCTCGCAAAGAAGAAGCATGTCATAGGCATCGAGGGCGTCAAGTTCAAGAAGGATCACTTGTGCGGTGCCTGCGAAGCTGGAAAGATGACAAGGGCCAAGCATCCCTCAAAGACAATCATGACGACATCTCAACCCTTCGAGCTGCTACACATGGACTTATTTGGCCCTACTCACTACTCTACTCTCACTACTACTGCTTGTCTCTATGGCTTCGTCATTGTTGATGATTATTCAAGATATACGTGGGTGCACATAATTCTCTACAAGACTGAAGTGCAGGATGTCTTCAGACGCTTCGCCAACCGTGCCATGAACAACTATGGTGTCAAGATCAAGCATATCAGAAGTGACAACGGCACAGAGTTCAAGAACACCGGCCTCGACCTTTACCTAGATACATTAGGCATCACTCATGAGTTCTCAGCTCCGTACACACCTCAGCAGAATGGCATCGTGGAGCGCAAGAACAGAACATTCATTGAGATGGCTCGGACGATGCTTCATGAATACAAGACTCCAAGAAAGTTCTGGCCTGAAGCTATTGATACTGCATGCCATGTCATCAACCGTGTTTATCTTCACAAGCTTCTGAAGAAAACATCCTATGAACTCCTCACTGGTAAAAAGCCAAATGTCAGTTACTTCAGAGTATTTGGTGCTAGGTGCTGGATCAAGGATCCACATCACACTTCAAAATTTGCACCGAAAGCACATGAAGGTTTTATGCTTGCATACGGAAAGGATTCGCATTCCTACAGAGTCTTCAACCTCTTTCACTATAAAGTGGTTGCAACTGTGGATGTGCTGTTCGATGAGACTAACGGCTCGCAAAGAGAGCACCTGCCAAATGTGCTAGATGAAGTTCCACCTAGTGAATCCATCAAGCTCATGGGAACTGGAGAAATCATACCAAATGAAGTACAACCTGAAGAGGAACTTATCATTTCTGCACCTAATCAATCTGAAGATAGTGCTCAGCCCGAGGACAATCCTCCTAACGATGACAATGATCAGCAAGAGCAAAATCTTCGTCCGGTTCATCATCGTGTTGCAAATGAAGTACAGATTGAGAAGATAATTGACAGCATCAATGCGCCTGGTCCACTCACTCGTTCAAGAGCAACACAGCTAGCAAATTTCTGTGGGCACCTTGCATTTGTCTCAATATGTGAACCCGAGAAAGTTGCTGAAGCCTTCATGGAACCTGAATGGATTCAAGCTATGCAAGAAGAGCTTCAAAAGTTCAAGCTGAACAATGTCTGGGAACTTGTCAAGCGTCCTGACCCCCGCAAGCACAACATAATAGGCACAAAATGGATATATCGCAACAAGCAAGATGAGCATGGTCAAGTTGTCAGAAACAAGGCTCGTCTCGTTACTCAAGGATACACTCAAGTTGAAGGGATTGACTTCGATGAAACCTTTGCTCCTGTGGCTAGGCTTGAAGCTATTCGCATATTGCTAGCCTATGCAAACCATCACAACATCCTGCTGTATCAAATGGATGTGAAGAGTGCATTTCTCAACGGCAAGATTGAAGAAGAAGTGTATGTTGCACAACCTCCTGGCTTTGAAGATCCAAAACATCCTGATATGGTGTACAAGCTAAACAAGGCACTGTATGGCCTCAAACAAGCTCCTCGCGCTTGGTATGACACACTCAAAGACTTCCTGAAGAGCAAAGGCTTCAAACCTGGTTCCCTGGATCCCAGACTCTTCACGAAGACATATGATGGTGAACTATTTGTGTGCCAAATATATGTGGATGACATTATCTTCGACTGCACCAACCAGAAATACAGTGATGAGTTTGGACACATGATGCAAGAGCAATATCAGATGTCCATGATGGGTGAGCTGAAGTTCTTCCTTGGTCTTCAAATTCGTCAGCAAAGCAATGGCATCTTCATATCTCAAGAAAAATATCTCAAAGATTGCCTGAAGAAGTTTGGAATGCAAGACTGCAAAGGTGATACGACGCCAATGCCAACCAAGAGTCATCTGGGCCCTGACGCCAGTGGTAAAGAGTTCGATCAAAAGGTATACCGCTCCATGATTGGTTCTTTACTTTATTTATGTGCATCTAGGCCAGATATCATGCTTAGTGTTTGCATGTGTGCTCGATTCCAAGCGGCATCAAAGGAATCGCATCACTTAGCTGTGAAGCGAATTCTTCGATATTTGGCTTACACCCCAACACTAGGATTATGGTATCCAAAGGGCTCAGAGTTTGATCTAGTTGGATTCTCGGATGCTGATTATGCTGGTGACAAGGTGGATCGCAAGTCTACATCAGGCACATGTCAATTTCTGGGACGATCACTTGTCTGTTGGTCTTCAAAGAAGCAGAACTGTGTATCACTCTCCACTGCTGAATCTGAATACATTGTTACTGGATCTTGCTGCGCTCAGCTTCTATGGATGAAGCAAACACTCAAGGACTATGGCATCCATCTGAAACAAGTTCCACTCTACTGCGACAACGAAAGCGCCATCAAGATTGCCAACAACCCATTTCAGCACTCGAAGACAAAGCACATTGAAATTCATCATCACTTTCTCAGAGATCATGTCATGAAGGAAGATATTGATATCATACACGTCAACACTGAAGAGCAATTGGCAGATATCTTCACAAAGCCCTTGGATGAGAAAAGGTTTTGCAAGTTGCGGTGTGAGCTAAATATCTTGGAATCCTCGAATGTCCTGTGATCAGGCACACATCCTAACACTTATGCATGTTGATGACTTAGATGTGCAACACACGAAGTAATGTATGTCTTCAATCAATGAAGAATTACACTCTGAGTGTGAATACATTAATGCGGAATTCGACTTAGGAGCGCCACGATAATTGTGCGCCGTGTCTGGGTCTAATACTTCCTATACGGTGGGTAACGCCACCACCAAACCTTATTTGAAGTGTTTCCCCTAGCGTTACATTTGCTAAGTCTTCGCATTTGGTTTGTCTTCAATATTAACATGACTTCATGTTTATCTTCACTATGTTGATTTGGTTTTATTCTGATATATACATATATTAGTGTTCTGTCCTCTACAACATTCACTTATAGCTATGTCTTCTCGTTTGAATCTTTTGAACTAAGTGAATGTGTTCAGACCCTAACCTCTCTATGCTTCCTATCTCAAACTCTATCTGTCCAAATCATATGCATTCTGTTGAAACTGTCGAATGTCTTCTCTGCGTCCTTGTCAGCAGAAGATACAGAGACAAACATTAAATCTGTTTTAAATGCTCAATTCTTATTGCCTGGAACCTGGAGAAGCCGGAACGACCACCTGACAGTCCAGGCATGCGTGGGAACATGGGACAACTCCCAATGTGTTGCATGTTCACCACGTGTCCCTCAGATGTGAACCGCCAGGGGCACCTGCGTAATTGCGCTGTGCCGTCCCTTTCCCTATAAATGCAAATCCAATCGCGGTCAAAATCTTTCTTCCACCTCTCGACCTCGACAAACCCTAGCACCACCGCTAGCTCTCGACGACGCCGGCGACGAAGCGCTTAGCTGCCACGACCTCACCGATGCCGTCTTCATGCCGGCCGCGGACATCGTCTTCTCCGCCGCCGCCGTGGGTGTCCTCCGTCGCCAAGTTAGGGCACGGAAGATCGAACTGCTCGGCCTCATCTTCTACTCCGTCTAGCAGTTCATCGTGTGGTAAATTAAAACCCTCTTTTTACTGTCCTTTTGATCCGATAGATTCATCCTTCCTACCAAAAGTGGTTTCTGCCTCCACAAATTTGGATCTATCCTGTTCTGCATCTCATATGATGCCTAGTATATTCACTTATGCTTCACACGTAGTTAGATTCCTCACTTGTACCTATTCTTGGATTCGTACAAATCTGGAACCAACTCTCAACATATAAGTGAATGTCTTCGAGCTATGAGGTCAATGTCTTCTAAACTGATTTATCTTCAAAATCTTCTGAGAATGCATATGACCTCTTCCCCTTCCCTCGCATCTCTAATGCTGTCACAGGTACATGTCCGTGGGAGAATCCCTTGGTTCTCATAGTCTGCATTCATTTGCAGAATTCTTACAGCATCATATCAACTCTCCCGAAGCCAGTTCCTGTCTGACCAGCAAACGGAAGCCTTTGACAGTGTTGAAGCCATTCAGTCTGAACTTCATGACAACGGGTAAGTCAGCAAGGAAGGGTGGCAGACAGCGCCGTGGGAATACATCGAAGGATTTGTCACCAGACCTCTATGAGCTGTACAAGACAGATCCAGAGGAGGACTACAATCAGCGCAAGACACGAATCCAATAGATTCGAAGATATTGTGCAGAACAATGGTACAAGTACAGGTTCATGACCAAGGAATATGCTGAACAGAATGCCATCAAGCGGCCCTGGGGAGACATCTTGTACAAAAATCTTCCACCCAGGTCCAGAGCTGAAGCCATTGAGCAAGGCTTCTACCCTTGCATGGTCCATGGACCACAGCCTGCTGATGCCGACCCATCTTCTCTGCTATGGTGTCGTGACGACAATCTGTTCAAGCGCAACTTTCAGTTTGCCAAAAACTCGGCCAAAGAGAAAAAGAAGTCGCCGGGATTAGACTTCAACCCAGGTCCCTCTGCTCCTCGTGCAGATGGCAACCTAGAAGGTCTCATCACTCACATTATGGTTCAAGGGACAGTCATGGATAAACCTGCAGATGACGCTAATTCTGTCGAAGCGCCTGCACCACCGAAGCCTAAGAAGCTGAAGAAACCCAAGGCTTCGAAGCCTTCCACTGCACCAAAAGCTTCACGAGCGAAGCCTCTGGCCACTGCTCCTCTTGCACCGAGTGTGCAGTCTGAAGATCTCTCACGCATCTCCAAGTCCGAGAAGAAGAAGAAGCCCGTGCACACCACTGGTCAAGCAATGCCTCCTGCTGCTGTTCTAAGAAATGAGAACGACGCCATTGACCTGTCGAGTGACGACGATCTTGCTGATGATGCTCTAGAACTGCTGATAAAGAGCAAGCAAGAGGCGGAAATCTTCAATGATTTACCTCTCTTTGACGTGGAAGTGCTGAACAATTTCATCGATGAGTGGTTTGACACCCCCAATCTCAGCTTTGATGATCTGTAACTCCCTGTAGGCCTCAGCGTCTCCTTCCATGGCGCCATTGCTCCTGAGCTGGGTCTTGCTCAGAAAATCGTTGAAGTGAAGCACAAGATCGACTATGAAAAGGCTCAGTTCAAGAAGCATGTGGCCAAGCTCAGCGTGACAGACGTCCAAAACTTCAAGACTACGATGCATGAGCTCAAGGAAGCGTTTCACAAGAAACGTGATGAAGCCAAAGGTTCTCGAGAGCGAATGAAGCTTCTGGCTGCAAAGTGTGTTCAAGCTTACAATGAAGCTGAGAAGCGCAAGGCACTTGGGCGTCCTAGCATCGACCCCAAGATGGTTGCCAAGCAGAAGAAGCCTACTGTGGACCAAGCTGAACCATCCAGGCGGGAAGAACCTCGCATTGTCTTCCCCGCTAGTATGACAGGCGTGAAGCCTAAGGTCCCCACAGTGGCTTCAGAGTTCTAGAAAACCAGGGCAGCTGAAGCCAAAGCCAGAAAGCGCAAGACCAAGAACACCACTGACGATGCTCCACCCACCAAGAAGCGCAAGACCAAGAAGAAAGATCTGGCTGCTCCCACAGAGCCCCTTGTCGTCGAGCCAATTTCTGTTGCTCGTCCCGCATCTGCACAACAAGAGCGCCGTTTGATAGTTCATGAGCCTGCTTCCCTAGAGGCTCCTGAAGCTGAAGACATTCCATCTGTTGACCCCAGAATCCCCCCTGAAGAAGAAACACTAGTTACTCCCCCAACTCAAGTCACCACTCCGGTACTTGAAGATGGGCCCAACCTAGTCCATCTCCACAAGCGTCGCCAGCTTTCCGCAGGCTTCGTAAAGGACCAAGGCCACAAGTCACTCTTTCGAGTGTTCCAGCAGGAGAAGAGCGCCAATCAGTATCACGCCAGATATTTCCTGAAGCCTCTCCTACTGCGAACGTCCCCGAGTCTGAAGCCAAGGCGGCTGAAGATATTCCGGCTGCATCAGCCGATGACCAAGAAGAACATGTTGCTACACCCCCAACCAACCCTGAAGTTGTTCTCAAGGAGAACGTGTCCGACCCTCCAGCTACTCGAGTGGAGATTAACAACATTGAGGCGACCACCAACAACAACACTGAAGCCAATAACGTTGTCATGGCTGACGCTAATGTGGCGCCTGAAGTTAATGTGGTGCCTGGAGTGATTGCTCCTGAAGCCAATGCTGCACCTTATGCAAATCTACAGCCTGAAGTCAATGCCACTGCTCCTGTACCGCCTCCAAGGCCACACACAATCGAGCAAGCATATGATCATGGTCAGCTGGTCACTGTTAGATGGCCCATTCTGGTTCCTCCGCCTGATGCTGGTCCTCAATTTGACTACCATGTCGAGCACATGCCTCAGGTCTAGAAGCCTAAGCCAAGGTTGCC
Organism: Triticum aestivum; assembly: GCF_018294505.1. Classification (NCBI taxonomy): domain Eukaryota; kingdom Viridiplantae; phylum Streptophyta; class Magnoliopsida; order Poales; family Poaceae; genus Triticum; species Triticum aestivum. Next base: position 82,955,633 of record NC_057811.1, read on the forward strand.
CAGGTTTCCAGGTACTGCCACTTCACCAGGGTCCTTCAATGCAAATGGCTTCATTGCGCACAACACTTTCTTTGATAGCGCCAAGAACCCCTACTCCAAGCCAAGAATATCATCTGATCGGTTCTGGAGCTATCAGCAGCGCAGTAACTATTCCTGTGTTCTCTATGATCAAGGTCGCATCTTCCCTCATATGCGTCTTGACTGTGAAGCCATTGCTGGATTGCCATGCCTTGAAGAAGCCCTTGACTGCTTCCGTGATGCTGGATTGCTGAACTTTGTGACTGATAAGGAGCATTGGAATGAAGAGCTTCTGCTGCAATTCTATGCCACCCTCCAAATTCGCGGCTACAACAGGGATCTGAAGACATGGGTCCTTGAGTGGATGACAGGAAACGTACACCATGAAGCTAAAGCTCTTGAAATTATTGAGCTCACTGGTCTGCCACTCCAGGTGAACTATATGAACCTGGTTGTCAGCTTCACCGCAATGCATTGGAGAGCATCTTTCAGAAGCCAGAGCCCAACATGAGCCAAATGCTGAGCATGATGAAGCCTCTGCCACACGACGCTGAATACCCAAGAGAGTTCTTTGTTGAAGACCTAGAGTATTTGCCCCGCACTATCTATCATATCATCAGGCGAACTCTATGGCCTGTCAAAGGACATTCTTCTGCAGCGAAGCTTGAAGGAGCAATGAAGACATTGGTCTTTTATATCTTCAATGGCATCAGCTTCAATGCTCAAGACTTCTTTATCACGCAATTGGCTGCATCAGGCTCTGATCTCTTTGGACTGAAATTCTATGTTCCATGGGTTATGCGCCTTATCAAGCTTCATTCTGCTGTCAACTATCAGCCTTCTGCTCGCAACCATCTGATATTTTTGCCAGAAGTTGATATGTCAGTTGAAGCCATATACCCAGAGCCTGCCAAGGAGCCTGTTTGTCTTCACAATGCTGATCACCAAAGCTTCACACAGCCCATTGAAGGAGTCTAGGCCGTCACTCGTGTTTATCCTTTGGCTGGCAATACATGCTTACCTCGCCGTGCTCAAATTGAAGCCACTGAGAGCACTATTGCTCAAAGGCCTCGGAAGCGATCTCGTGTTCTCAATGACCGAGAGCTTCTCGTTGCCCTACATCAGAAACAGGATAAGCATCACTACTAGCTGAAGCGGCAGATGCAAAGCCTCTTGGTGGACGTCAATCGAATTTGCAATCTTGCCACCAAGAATGCCTTTGTCACTCATGAAACCTGTCGGCAGTCATGGAAGAGTTTGACATTGCTGAGTGCTGAAGAAGATCTTCAAGACGATGGCTTCACTGAAAGATTCAAGTTTGACTCCACTCCTCCAAGGAATGCTGTCTTGCGTCGAACTCCCTCTCTTGAAGACTCTGACTATTCCTACTCAGCTGCAACGGTGAATGCCAGAGTCATAGATGACCAAGATGATGCTACCTCACCACCTCCTACTTCGACGCGTATCGACACTGCACCAAGTTCTTCTGCACCGCCAAACCCCGACGCCGACCCTGCATCTTCTCCTACTTCTTCTGGGAACGAGTAGAGGCTATATGTCTTCAAACCTTTTTGGTCCTTACTGACAAAAGGGGGAGAAGCATATGAGTTGATAGTCTTCAAGCGGGTCCATATGGGCGGTTGCTTTATATTTTGCCTAGTGTTTACAACTCTCGCTTTTGATACATTTGGTTTTTTGATTTGTAACACTTAAACTTGATGGTCGTCTGCTACATTTTCTGCTATTCTGTGATGCGATGATAAATTCCGCATGTGCTATGATAAATCCCACACTTAGTCATATTGCAGACGTCCATTTCTCATTATGCATGTCATTATCTTCGATATATCAAATCATGCATGATGATTGTCTTCATGATTTGAAGAGGATCTCCATAAGTACAACCTGCCATGTGCATTTGCATTCCAAAAGAAAATTACTTATATGCACATCTTCAGGGGGAGCCTTTTGCTACTTATGAAGACAATACCTTAATCCTTTACAATTTCACATACTTTTATCCCCGTTGAAAACTTCAACCAGTTTGTCATCAATCACCAAAAAGGGGGAGATTGTAAGTGCATCTAGTGCCACCCCTAGTTGGTTTTGGAGTATTGACGACAAACCTGGTTGAGGGACTAATGTGTTTGTGAGAATTGCAGGCTAACACAGGTAGTAGTCCCTCATTGATTCGGTTTACCTACCGGAGATGACCCCTAAAAATGTATGAAGACATTGAAGATAATGGTGGTATGTGAAGATATTCACATTGAAGACTATGACATGAGAAGACATCGCTTGAAGACTATGGAGCGCGAAGACTTAGTTGTTTCGTTGTTTCCTTTTCTTCTTTGTTGAGTCATAGGAACCACCGTACTATTAAGTGGGGTCCCAGTGAACAAAGTCAGAGTGACTGAAGTGATACTCAACCAGATCCTATGTCTTCGAGCGAAGACAATGAGAGCAAATCTTATCCAGAGCTGGATGAGTCAGCTTTACTTGTAGCCCAAGTCAAGTTGCCGCGTGTGTTTGAAATCTGACTATTGGAACACGTGTCAGTTCCTTAGTGACCCAGGGTCATTTCAGACAAATCAGGTCGGGTTGCCTAGTGGCTATAAATAGCCCACCCCCTACACCATAAATTGGTGGCTACTCAGAGTTAGTGCACGGCTTTTGTCGTTTGAGAGCAACCCACCTCCGAAGCTTTTGAGAGAGAGAAATCCTTGCGAGGACAAAGCCCAAACACCCAGAGCCAAAGAGTGTTAGGCATCACTGAAGTCTTTCTGTCCGCGTGACCTGAAGACTTGTTACACTTGAGGACTGTGAATCCTCCAGCCGGTTAGCGTCGCGTTCTGAGCATCCAAGAGTCATTGTGGATCGCCGGTGAACGAAGTTTGTGAAGGTTTGGAAGTCTACCTTGAAGACTTACCAGAGTGATTGGGCGAGGACTGGGTGTCCTTCGCTCAAGGGGAATAAGGTGAAGACATGGTCTTCTGAGTTGAATCTCAGCCTCCCTAACCAGACGTACAGTTGTCACAGCAACTGGAACTGGTCCAACAAATCATGTGTCCTCACCAAGTGACTGGTTCTATTCTCTCCCTCTCTTTACTTACAGTTTGTCTTCGTGAAGTCATTGCCTGCTTGCACTACCTGTTTGACTTCACTGTGTGACTACTATCATTGTTTGGCTTCATACTATCTTCCCTCCTGATCTTTACTACCTAGCTGCTATTAGTCTTCGTGCTTTCACTTCATTGCATACTTGACTATGGCTTGCTTAGTGTAGTCTACCTTCCGCTGCATATCAATAGGTTCATTTCTATTGTTTGTCTTCGAAACTCTCATGTTTTGAAGACATTCGTAAAAATCGCCTATTCACCCCCCTCTAGTCGATAACTAGCACTTTCATCCCCACAGAAGAAAGTTCATGGCAAAAAGATTGGAAGACAAGTTTCCACCTCTAATGATTTCAAATCCCACTTCCGGTGAGGAAACACAGAATTTGTATGACCAATTGCGCAGATGAGATACGTTAAAAAGCTTGGCAGAACCACCAAAGCAAGCTTGGATGATAAGGCTCACTGATTCAGGATTAAGCCGGATCATCGATCTGGTGAATTCCACCACGAGGAAGAACTTGGGAGATCTTGGCCCATCTTGGGCATTGACGGCTGCATTGCATTGCTTCTTGACGTACTCTTCGAATGCCTTTCCAAGGGAGAAATTTAGATCTGAGAGAGCCATGACAGAAGGTGGCCGACGGGATCAGAGCGATCACCGGCGGGAAGTGATGTAACACCCTGAGAATCATGCTACAGTAACCCCCTGTGATTAAGCTAATCATATTGCTAAACAGGGCTAGATCACATTTGAACCACACCCTTGTCAAACTCCTAGTTCAAACTTCAATTAAATTTAAAAGTGGAAAATAAAAGTTTTCAAAAATTCAAACAAAAATGTTCAGTGGGTTCTAAATAATACACTGGTAATTATGGTGGAGAAATCACATTTTTATAAAATGTCTAAATACTTTTAAATGAAATAAAACAAAGAAGGAAATAAACAAATAAGAGAAAACAGAAAACAAAACAGTCAAAAGAAAAAAAGAGCAGGCCTCCCCCCCCCACTGGACCCGCGGCCCAAACCCCCCCCCCCCGGCCCAGGCTGGGCCGCCACCCGCGCCCCGCGCCCCGGCCCAGCCCACCTCCCCCCGCGTCCCCTTCCTGTTCCCCCGACCGGGTCGGAACAGGGGAGCGTCGCCGCCGAACCCCCTCGCCGGCGGTGAACCCCGCGAGAGGATAAGGGCGCCAGCGGCCCCGCTCCCTCGGGCCTCTCTCCCACTCGCCCCCGCTCTCCCTCGGCCTCTGCGCCTTCTCCCCCGCCAGATCCCCCTCCCTCTCCCCTCCGTTCCCCTCTGCCCGAGAGCGCTCGCCGCCGTTCACCGTAGTTCCCGCGGCCACCGTGCCCAGATCGCCCCGACAACGTGCCCGAGCGAATCCCCGCCGTCGACTACGCCGACTGCGCCATCGGGAACGAGCCGAGCGTCACTGCATCGACCTCCCCGAGCTCGTCTTCCCCGCACGTCCGCCGTCGATCATCGCCGACTCCGGCTACCCCGCGCCCTCCCCGAGCTCGCTGCCTCCCCCTACAGCCGCGCGGTGAGCTCCTCTACCTCCTCCCCCTCTCCGCTAGCTCGCCCGCGCTCCGTAGCTGCCCCCCCCCACGCGCGCCCGAACGCCGCGCCGGGAGGCTCGCCGCCGGCGGGTCTCCGGTGACCAAATGGTCACGGGCTCAAGCCCACAGCGCTCCCCACCGCACGTAGAAGCTCCCTAGCCCCTCCGCTTGCTCGACCGCCTGCCGTAGCCATGTCCCCGTCGAGCACCCGTGCGCGCCGCCGCCTCCGCCGCTCGCCGGCGCCGATTCCGGCTGAGTCCGGCGAAGCCCCGGCCACCCCTGGATGCGGCGCTGCGAGCTCTTTCGAATGGGCCTAGCCCCGTTCCTCCCCGAGCCCCGTAGCGCGATTCTGGCCAACTCCGGCGAGGGACCGCCGTGGTTTTGGTCGCCGGAGTTGCGCCGGCGCCGGCCGCCGACGTGGCTGGCCTGGCCCACCCCCAGTGACCCTGCCAGTGGCCCCCACGGGCCCCAGTTGACTAGGTTGACCCAGTCAACTGCTGACTGGGCAGGCCCAGTCATTGACATGCGGGCCCCGCCGCAAAAATTAAAAAGAAAAGAAAAGAAAAAGAAAATGTTTTATAAATAAAAATAATTAGTTTAATTAATCTCTCACTGACAGGTGGGCCCAGTAGTTAATTAACTGAAAAACTAATTAGTTAATCCTCTGTTAACCCACTGTCTATGACAGGTGGGTCCCCCTTGTCAGTTTGACCAGTCAACCCGGACTGTTGACCGCTGATGTCACTCCTACGTCATGCTGACGTCATATCCCTTTTCTGTTAATTAAATAATTCCAGAAATTCAGATAAACTTTGAAAATTCATATCTTTTAAACCGTAACTCGGATGAAAATGTTTTCTATATGAAAGTTGCTCAGAACGACGAGACGAATCCGAATACGCAGTCCATTCATCCACCACACCTCCCTAACCTATCGAACTAGCAACTTTCCCCCTCCGGCCCGTCTGTCCGAAAACGCGAAACATCGGGAATACCTCCCGGATGTTCCCCCCCTTCCCCGGTACCACCTACTGTCGCATTAGGACACCCCTAGCACCGCTCATTGTCATGTCACGCATCATCATGCTTATGTTTGCATTGTATTTACTGTTTTCTTCCCCCTCTTCTCTCCGGTAGACTACGAGACCGACACTGCTGCTGCCCAGTTCGACTACGGAGTCGACGACCCCTCCTACTTGCCAGAGCAATCAGGCAAGCCCCCCCCTTGATCACCAGATATCGCCTACTCTACTCTCTACTACTTGCATTAGAGTAGTGTAGCATGTTACTACTTTCGATATCCTATTCTGATGCATAGCCTATCCTTGCTACTACTGTTGTTACCTTTACCTGCAATCCTCTCTGCTTAGTCTAGGATGCTAGATTTCCATCAGTGGCCCTACATTCTTGTCCGTCTGCTGTGCTATACTATCGGGCCGTGATCACCTGGGCGGTGAACACGGGCATATACTTATATACTATATACATGACACATGTGATGACTAAAGTCGGGTCGGCTTGTAGGAGTACCCGCAAGTGGATCTTTGTGGCGGAGCGACAGGGCAGGTTGAGACCGCCTAGGTGAGAGGTGGGCCTGGCCCTGGTCGGCGTTCGCGGATACTTAACACGCTTAACGAGATCTTGGTATTTGATCTGAGTCTGGCCATTTGGTCTATACGCACTAACCATCTACGTGGGAGTAGTTATGGGTATCCCGACGTCGTGGTATCAGCCGAAGCTCTTTTGACCTCAGCGACTGAGTGGCGCGCGCCGGATTGGACTGGAACGCCACTAGGCTAGGTCTGCTTCCGGCCGCGTACGCAACGTGCAGGTGTGCATAGGGCGATGGGCCCAGACCCCTGCGCGCATAGGTTTAGACCGGCGTGCTGGCCTCTCGGTTGAGCCTAGGTGGGGCTGCGACGTGTTGATCTTACGAGGCCGGGCATGGCCCAGAAAAGTGTGTCCGGCCAAATGGGATCGAGCGTGTTGGGTTATGTGGTGCACCCCTGCAGGGAAGTTTATCTATTCGAATAGCCGTGTCCCTCGGTAAAAGGACGACCCGGAGTTGTACCTTGAGCTTATGACAACTAGAACTGGATACTGAATAAAATACACCCTTCCAAGTGCCAGATACAACCCGGTGATCGCTCTCTAACAGGGCGACGAGGAGGGGATTGCCGGGTAGGTTTATGCTATGCGATGCTACTTGGAGGACTTCAATCTTCTCTCTTCTACATGCTGCAAGATGGAGATGTCCAGAAGCGTAGTCTTCGCCAGGGCTAGCTATCCCCCTCTTATTCCGGCATTCTGCAGTTTAGTCCACTGATATGCCTCTTTACACATATACCCATGCATATGTAGTGTAGCTCCTTGCTTGCGAGTACTTTGGATGAGTACTCACGGTTGCTTTTCTCCCTCCTTTCCCCTTTCTATACCGGATTGTCGCAACAAGATGCTGGAGTTCAGGAGCCAGACGCCACCGTCGACGACGACACCTACGACACTGGAGGTGCCTACTACTACGTGCAGGCCGCTGACGACGACCAAGAGTAGTTAGGAGGTCCCAGGCAGGAGGCCTTGCCTTTTCGATCGTTGCTACTTTTGTGCTAGCCTTCTTAAGGCAAACTTGTTTAACTTATGTCTGTACTCAGATATTGTTGCTTCCGCTGACTCGTCTATGATCGAGCACTTGTATTCGAGCCCTCGAGGCCCCTGGCTTGTATTATAATGCTTGTATGACTTATTTATGTTGTAGAGTTGTGTTGTGATATCTTCCCGTGAGTCCCTGATCGTGATCGTACACATTTGCGTGCATGATTAGTGTACGGTCAAATCGGGGGCGTCACAAGTTGGTATCAGAGCCGACTGCCTGTAGGAACCCCCCTTCCACCCTCCTTGGCCGAAGTCGAGTCTAGACATTGCAAAACTTTTACTAACATGGCTGTGCGGCTTACGGGCCCACGTCGCCATTGGGTGGTACTAGGATCTTTTACTCCCCGACCTTTACTCTGGGACTATGAGCTCTCTTCTATTCGGGTTAAACGAGTTTACTAACTCTAACACTAGGATCCCGTGACCGCGTTCACCCCTAAGATGGATAAGCCATAGTTGTTTCTTAGAATAGTATTTTGAACAATTCACACACTGTCATTTGACTCCTTTGAAACGTCTTTGCTTTCAGATGGAACCCACGAGGCAGGTTGTTCACCACACGATGGCCATTGGTGCCTCGGGATCACCTGCGGTGCTAGCTGAGATGATGACCTATCTGGGTTATCGCTGGCACCCTGAGTTCACCGTCTACGAGGAGTTCCAGGACTTTAACCAGGAGCAGTACCGTGCCATCGTCCACCTCTACTCTCGGGAGTACGACGCCACCACTGTGCTGCACACCGCACATGGTGTTGGTGTGACCATCGATATGGCTGTCCACGATGCAGCCTATGCTGCTCTGACACGTCTTCGTGGAGAGTATCGGGAGTTGGACACCTCCCCTTTCAGGCACATTGCTATCGCCTCTGATGTTGGTGCGGAGGGATACTATACTGCTGCCTACTCCACTGTCACCCGGGAGCCCTTCTACCATCAGCACCTGGTTCTGCATGCTGATGGGCTGGATCGAGCTAACCGAGCTCTTCGCCACGAGATGTACACCACCCGTCAGCACCTTTACCGTGCTCTGACGCTGCTGCACCCCTTTGTCCGGTCTGGACAGGTACCGCGCGCTGCGATCTACCCAGCCAGGACCGTGATGCCCCACGGTGTCGGTTGGCCAGAGGTGGGAGGCTACTCTCCCGCACTTGGTTCTCTTCTGCCACCTGAGCGTCGGACTCTACACCTGAGTATCCGCGGGCCCCAGTCTGCTGACGTGGAGGACTATCCGTTGCCTCACTACCAGCTGTCGGGCTACGATTACCTCCACAGTACCTCTTGGGACTGATGTAGGCTTGATTGTAGTATTAGTTTCAGTCGCCGCGAGCCTGTGTGCCGCCTATGATGTTTTAGTCTATGTACTGAACTCTGTGTACTGAACTCTATGCATGACCCCTTTTATAAGCTATGCCGACTACTATGTGGTAGCTATCGTGCTCCTTTCGTTATGCATGTTTCATCATAAATGATTCTTGTCATTGCAAATTTTCTCAATGCTGAACTACCACTGTTATATATTAGCAGGATGGTTAGACCAGGTGGTCGTGGTCGTGGTGGCGATGCCCCACCACCACCTGAGTACATGGCTGGTATGATCCAATAGTTTGAACTGAACCGCCAATTCATGGAAAATATGATGGCTCAGTTTCCTCGCCCCAATATGAACCAACAGCCAGCCCAAGTGACTCTTCAAGATTTCATACGCCTCAACCCAACCATCTACCGCAGCTCAACTCAGCCTCTGGATGCTGATGACTGGCTCCGTGACATCACCTATGAGTTGGAGTCTGCTGATGTAGCCCCTGCCAGCTATGTCAATTTTGCTTCCTTCTTCTTGAAGGGACCCGCAGCTCAATGGTGGGACAGCCACAGGCGTACTCTGCCAGCTGGAACAATCATCACCTGGCCAGACTTCCAAGCTGCTTTCCGTGCCCGCTTCATTCCTCAGGGAGTCATGGACCGGAAGAAGCGTGAGTTCCGCAACCTCACCCAAGGCAACAAAACTGTCGAAGCTTATCAGCGGGAGTTTCTGGACTTGTCCCGCTATGCTGAAGAAGACATTGCAACTGATGCACGCAGACAGGAGAAGTTCCGTGATGGCCTTCAAGCTGACATCAAGCTCGCACTTCTAGTGCATGACTTTGCTGATTTCGCCACCTTGGTGAACAAGGCCATCAATGTCGAAACTGGTCTGCAGGAATACCAGAGCTCTAACAGGCGCAACCGTGACCCGGGCTCATCTTCGGGCCCGCCCTCACAGAAGCGTAAGATATGGATCCCGAACAGCATGTATCGTCCAAATGCTTCTGCCCCAAAGCAGACCTATGCTGCCCCTCGTCTGCCTACACCACCGTCCAGGCAGTCAAGACTTCCAGCTCCACCATCCCAAGCTCCTGTTCCCACTCCGAATAATGGCTTGTGCTTCAGGTGTGGTCAACCAGGGCACCGTGCTAAAGAATGCAACCAGAACCAGAATCAACTGGCCCTTCCAGCAACTGGCCGTGGTAACAATCAGCCCCGCAACAACAATGCTAAGTCTTATGGTCGTGCTCATGCCAACCACGTTGATCTCAACGAAGCTCAAGACCAGCCTGCTACTGTGATGGGTACACTCCTCGTAAATTCAGTACCAGCATCCGTTTTATTTGATACAGGTGCATCGCATTCATTCATGTCAGAAGATTTTGCATACAAGCACGACGTTAAATGTGAGGAGATGAACACCTCTGTATTGGTCAAAACCCCCGTGGGACAGTGTCAAACCTCCTTGGTTGGCATCGATGTCCCCGTGGAAATCGAAGGGCTGGAATTCTATGCCTCTCCCATTATCCTGAAGACGTCTAACATCGATCTCATTTTGGGTATGGATTGGTTGAAAGCGCATACTGCCTCTATAGTTTGCGCCACTAAAACCGTCCATCTGCTACACCCTTCGGATGAAATAATTGCTTACCAAGCTCATCTGGTGCAAAATGCCGAGGCAAGGCTCTATGCATTGAATGCATTGAACGCTGCACCACTCGAGGGCATTGAAAACATCCCCGTCGTGCGTGAATTCCTCGACGTCTTCCCTGAAGAGCTTCCAGGGATTCCCCCTGCTAGAGCTGTCGAATTCATCATCGACTTGAAACCAGGCACCACTCCTATAGCCAAGCGACCCTACAAAATGCCGCCGCATGAACTCCTTGAGCTTAAGGAGGAAATCGACAAATCTCTTCGCAAAGGATTCATTCGCCCAAGTTGCTCTCCTTGGGGAGCACCTTCTCTCTTTGTTAAGAAGAAGGATGGGACAAACCGGTTAGTTCAAGACTACCGTCCTATAAACCAAGCTACCATTCAGAATAAATACCCTCTTCCTCGGATCAATGATCTGTATGATCAACTGGCGGGTTCGTCAGTGTTCTCTAAGCTCGACTTGAGGTTGGGCTACCACCAGATCCGTGTTCGCGAAGAGGATATCCCAAAGACCGCCTTCGTGACTCGCTATGGTTCATACGAGTACACCGTCATGTCTTTCGGTTTAACCAATGCTCCAGCCACCTTCTCTCGTCTGATGAACTACATATTCATGGATTACCTCGACAAGTTCGTCGTGGTTTATCCGGATGATATCCTAATATTTTCCAAGAACGAAGAAGAACATGCTGAACATCTTCGTCTTGTGCTGGAAAAGCTACGAGAACATCAACTATATGCCAAGTTCTCTAAATGTGAATTTGGCTACCCGAAGTAACCTATCTCGGGCATGTCATCTCTAAGGATGGTATTGCCGTCAACCCCGAGCGAGTTCAGGCTATTCTTGATTGGACTCCTCCCAAGAACGTTAAGCAAGTCAGAAGTTTTCTCGGTCTCGCCAGCTATTGCCGTCGATTTGTCGAGAACTTCTCCAAGATCGCCAGGCCTCTGACTAACCTGTTACATAAGGGCGTCAAGTTCCAATGGACAGACAAATGTCAGGAAAGTTTCCAAGGCACTCAAAGACAAGTTGACTTCTGCTCCAGTTCTAGCTCCACCTGATACTAAGAAGGACTTTGTCATTTACTGCGACGCTTCCCGTCAAGGATTAGGCTGTGTCCTAATGCAAGACCGCAAAGTGATTGCTTATGCCTCTCGACAATTGCGCCCTCACGAAGAGAACTACCCAGTTCACGACCTCGAACTTGCTGCTGTCATTCATGCGCTGAAGCAGTGGCGACATTACCTTCTCGGTAATCGTTGCGAGATCTTCACTGACCACCAAAGTCTGAAGTATCTGTTTACTCAGCCAGATCTGAACCTCCGTCAACAGAGATGGATGGAGCTCGTTGCAGACTTTGACTTGGGTATTTCCTATACTCCAGGCAAGGCTAATGTAATGGCTGATGCCTTGAGCCGCAAGTCTTACTGCAACCACCTCCAGGTTCATAAAGTTCAGCCCTCACTTGTTGAAGAATTCAGGAAGCTGAACCTCCATATTGTTCCTCCGGGTGCACTCGCTCCCCCTCCTAAGGAGTTCCGCAAGATGAACCTCCGTGTTGTTCCCCAGGGTTCCCTCAATACCCTGGTCGTCGAACCAGATCTCCTGGACTCCATCAAGAGAATACAGGGGTATGACTCTGAAGCCCACAAGATTAAGCGCTACCTCGCAGAAGGAAAGCCCTCATTCTTCACCATTTCTGAAGATGGCGCCCTATACTTCAAGGGCCGCCTAGTGGTGCCATGTGCAGAGAAAAACCTGGATATGACACAGGAAGTTATGAAAGAAGCTCATGATACGCCTCTGTGTATCCATCCTGGTAGTACAAAGATGTATCAAGATATCCGTCAGAGATTCTGGTGGACTAATATGAAGCAAGACATTGCTCGTTATGTTGCTGAGTGTGACGTTTGCCGTCGTATCAAAGCAGAACATCAAAGGCCTGCTGGAACTCTGCAACCTATCTCTATTCCTGAATGGAAATGGGACCATGTTGAGATGGACTTCGTCACTGGATTTCCCAAATCGCAGAAAGGTAATGATGCTATTCTTGTCGTCATTGACCGGCTTTCCAAAGTTGCACATTTCCTGGCAGTCAAAGAAACGATCACTGCTAGCCAGTTGGCAACGCTCTATATGTCCAGGATTGTTTCGCTCCACGGTATTCCATTGGTTATCAGTTCAGACCGTGGTAGCTTATTCACTTCAAGATTCTGGGCAAGTTTCCAAGAAGCAATGGGAACTCATCTGTCATTCAGTACTGCGTTTCATCCTCAATCGCAAGGACAAGTTGAACGCGTCAATCAAGTCTCGAAGACATGCTTCGAGCTTGCGTTATTTCCTTCGGCAAGAAATGGGAGGAATCTCTCCCGTATGCTGAGTTTTCCTATAATAATAGCTATCAAGCTAGTCTGAAGATGGCCCCCTTCGAGGTGTTATATGGACGAAAGTGCCGAACCCCTCTGAACTGGTCAGAAACTGGGGAACGTCCACTCTTCGGTCCGGATATTATCCAAGATGCCGAAGAACAAGTCCGCATTATTCGCGAGAATCTCAAGACTGCTCAGTCACGTCAGAAGAGTCAGTATGACCGTCATCATAAAGACATGGTCTATCAACCTGGCGAAAAGGCTTATCTTCGAGTCACACCTATGAAGGGTGCTCACCGCTTCGGGATCAAGGGCAAACTAGCTCCTCGCTATATTGGCCCATTCACTATTCTCGAAAGGCGTGGAAAAGTGGCATACCAACTGGAACTACCGCCGAACCTTTCTCAGGTTCACGATGTGTTTCATGTGTCACAGCTCCGCCGTGGCTTCAAGGATCCAATCCGAGCGGTGGATCACGAAGTGCTCGAATTGCAGCAAGACCTCTCCTATAAGGAGCATCCGGTCCGCATTCTCGACCAAGCTGAACGCCGCACACGTCAGAAGGCGATCAAGTTTCTCAAAGTCCAGTGGTCGCACCATTCTGAAGATGAGGCCACTTGGGAACGAGAGGATCGTCTGCGCGAAGAATACCCCGCACTGTTTCCTTCTACCTCCTAAATCTCGGGACGAGATTTCTTGTAGTGGAGGAGATTTGTAACACCCTGAGAATCATGCTACAGTAACCCCCTGTGATTAAGCTAATCATATTGCTAAACAGGGCTAGATCACATTTGAACCACACCCTTGTCAAACTCCTAGTTCAAACTTCAATTAAATTTAAAAGTGGAAAATAAAAGTTTTCAAAAATTCAAACAAAAATGTTCAGTGGGTTCTAAATAATACACTGGTAATTATGGTGGAGAAATCACATTTTTATAAAATGTCTAAATACTTTTAAATGAAATAAAACAAAAAAGGAAATAAACAAATAAGAGAAAACAGAAAACAAAACAGTCAAAAGAAAAAAAGAGCAGGCCTCCCCCCCACTGGACCCGCGGCCCAAAGCCCCCCCCGGCCCAGGCTGGGCCGCCACCCGCGCCCCGCGCCCCGGCCCAGCCCACCTCCCCCCGCGTCCCCTTCCTGTTCCCCCGACCGGGTCGGAACAGGGGAGCGTCGCCGCCGAACCCCCTCGCCGGCGGTGAACCCCGCGAGAGGATAAGGGCGCCAGCGGCCCCGCTCCCTCGGGCCTCTCTCCCACTCGCCCCCGCTCTCCCTCGGCCTCTGCGCCTTCTCCCCCGCCAGATCCCCCTCCCTCTCCCCTCCGTTCCCCTCTGCCCGAGAGCGCTCGCCGCCGTTCACCGTAGTTCCCGCGGCCACCGTGCCCAGATCGCCCCGACGACGTGCCCGAGCGACTCCCCGCCGTCGACTACGCCGACTGCGCCATCGGGAACGAGCCGAGCGTCACTGCATCGACCTCCCCGAGCTCGTCTTCCCCGCACGTCCGCCGTCGATCATCGCCGACTCCGGCTACCCCGCGCCCTCCCCGAGCTCGCTGCCTCCCCCTACAGCCGCACGGTGAGCTCCTCTACCTCCTCCCCCTCTCCGCTAGCTCGCCCGCGCTCCGTAGCTGCCCCCCCCCACGCGCGCCCGAACGCCGCGCCGCGAGGCTCGCCGCCGGCGGGTCTCCGGTGACCAAATGGTCACGGGCTCAAGCCCACAGCGCTCCCCACCGCACGTAGAAGCTCCCCAGCCCCTCCGCTTGCTCGACCGCCTGCCGTAGCCATGTCCCCGTCGAGCACCCGTGCGCGCCGCCGCCTCCGCCGCTCGCCGGCGCCGATTCCGGCCGAGTCCGGCGAAGCCCCGGCCACCCCTGGATGCGGCGCTGCGAGCTCTTTCGAATGGGCCTAGCCCCGTTCCTCCCCGAGCCCCGTAGCGCGATTCCGGCCAACTCCGGCGAGGGACCGCCGTGGTTTTGGTCGCCGGAGTTGCGCCGGCGCCGGCCGCCGACGTGGCTGGCCTGGCCCACCCCCAGTGACCCTGCCAGTGGCCCCCACGGGCCCCAGTTGACTGGGTTGACCCAGTCAACTGCTGACTGGGCAGGCCCAGTCACTGACATGCGGGCCCCACCGCAAAAATTAAAAAAAAGAAAAGAAAAAGAAAATGTTTTATAAATAAAAATAATTAGTTTAATTAATCTCTCACTGACAGGTGGGCCCAGTAGTTAATTAACTGAAAAACTAATTAGTTAATCCTCTGTTAACCCACTGTCTATGACAGGTGGGCCCCCCTTGTCAGTTTGACCAGTCAACCCGGACTGTTGACCGCTGATGTCACTCCTACGTCATGCTGACGTCATATCCCTTTTCTGTTAATTAATTAAATCCAGAAATTCAGATAAACTTTGAAAATTCATATCTTTTAAACCGTAACTCGGATGAAAATGTTTTCTATATGAAAGTTGCTCAGAACGACGAGACGAATCCGAATACGCAGTCCATTCATCCACCACACCTCCCTAACCTATCGAACTAGCAACTTTCCCCCTCCGGCCCGTCTGTCCGAAAACGCGAAACATCGGGAATACCTCCCGGATGTTCCCCCCCTTCCCCGGTACCACCTACTGTCGCGTTAGGACACCCCTAGCACCGCTCATTGTCATGTCACGCATCGTCATGCTTATGTTTGCATTGTATTTACTGTTTTCTTCCCCCTCTTCTCTCCGGTAGACTACGAGACCGACACTGCTGCTGCCCAGTTCGACTACGGAGTCGACGACCCCTCCTACTTGCTAGAGCAATCAGGCAAGCCCCCCCCTTGATCACCAGATATCGCCTACTCTACTCTCTACTACTTGCATTAGAGTAGTGTAGCATGTTACTACTTTCGATATCCTATTCTGATGCATAGCCTATCCTTGCTACTACTGTTGTTACCTTTACCTGCAATCCTACTGCTTAGTCTAGGATGCTAGATTTCCATCAGTGGCCCTACATTCTTGTCCGTCTGCTGTGCTATACTATCGGGCCGTGATCACCTGGGCGGTGAACACGGGCATATACTTATATACTATATACATGACACATGTGATGACTAAAGTCGGGTCGGCTCGTAGGAGTACCCGCAAGTGGATCTTTGTGGCGGAGCGACAGGGCAGGTTGAGACCGCCTAGGTGAGAGGTGGGCCTGGCCCTGGTCGGCGTTCGCGGATACTTAACACGCTTAACGAGATCTTGGTATTTGATCTGAGTCTGGCCATTTGGTCTATACGCACTAACCATCTACGTGGGAGTAGTTATGGGTATCCCGACGTCGTGGTATCAGCCGAAGCTCTTTTGACGTCAGCGACTGAGTGGCGCGCGCCGGATTGGACTGGAACGCCACTAGGCTAGGTCTGCTTCCGGCCGCGTACGCAACGTGCAGGTGTGCATAGGGCGATGGGCCCAGACCCCTGCGCGCATAGGTTTAGACCGGCGTGCTGGCCTCTCTGTTGAGCCTAGGTGGGGCTGCGACGTGTTGATCTTACGAGGCCGGGCATGACCCAGAAAAGTGTGTCCGGCCAAATGGGATCGAGCGTGTTGGGTTATGTGGTGCACCCCTGCAGGGAAGTTTATCTATTCGAATAGCCGTGTCCCTCGGTAAAAGGACGACCCGGAGTTGTACCTTGAGCTTATGACAACTAGAACTGGATACTGAATAAAATACACCCTTCCAAGTGCCAGATACAACCCGGTGATCGCTCTCTAACAGGGCGACGAGGAGGGGATTGCCGGGTAGGTTTATGCTATGCGATGCTACTTGGAGGACTTCAATCTTCTCTCTTCTACATGCTGCAAGATGGAGATGTCCAGAAGCGTAGTCTTCGCCAGGGCTAGCTATCCCCCTCTTATTCCGGCATTCTGCAGTTCAGTCCACTGATATGCCTCTTTACACATATACCCATGCATATGTAGTGTAGCTCCTTGCTTGCGAGTACTTTGGATGAGTACTCACGGTTGCTTTTCTCCCTCCTTTCCCCTTTCTATACCGGATTGTCGCAACCAGATGCTGGAGTTCAGGAGCCAGACGCCACCGTCGACGACGACACCTACGACACTGGAGGTGCCTACTACTACGTGCAGGCCGCTGACGACGACCAGGAGTAGTTAGGAGGTCCCAGGCAGGAGGCCTTGCCTTTTCGATCGTTGCTACTTTTGTGCTAGCCTTCTTAAGGCAAACTTGTTTAACTTATGTCTGTACTCAGATATTGTTGCTTCCGCTGACTCGTCTATGATCGAGCACTTGTATTCGAGCCCTCGAGGCCCCTGGCTTGTATTATAATGCTTGTATGACTTATTTATGTTGTAGAGTTGTGTTGTGATATCTTCCCGTGAGTCCCTGATCGTGATCGTACACATTTGCGTGCATGATTAGTGTACGGTCAAATCGGGGGCGTCACAAGTGATCACCGGTGCCGGAGTGGCCACCGGTGAGGCTTGGTGGCGGCCGGGGCCGGAGTGGCCACCGGCGGGGGCGCAGGGGCGGAGGCTAGCTAGACGGGCGCAAGGGGCGCAGGGGCATAGCTAGCATATAGGAAGGAGGTTGCACAGGAAGAAACAGATGAGAGGAGACATTAGGTTTCTCTCCAAATATCCCGGGCGCTCCGGATTACCAAGTGAATGTGGTTCCCAAGTCTTCAACTCTACTGATAAATTATCTAGCATATGCCGAACGGACGGAGTAAGATCCCGAGGCTTCCCAAGTCTCGTGCACCGAATCTAGACTGACTCGCGAAGGGGAGATCGTGTCCCACAATGCTGAGTACTCTGCCAGCTTCACGGCCTCCAGATTTGGCCCCAAATCCAACGGCCATGCCCGGTACATCATGTCATGAACTGTCCTGGTAGTCCGCACCCGTGGTGTGATCCTCTTGTAAAGGCGTGGGGCGAATTCCTGGGTCTGAAATCCGTGCAACCACGTGTCTTCCCGAAAGAACGAGGATCTACCATCCCCCACATCCACGAAAACTACTGCGAGATACTCCCCCAAGGTCGAACACTGTCAGTTCCCCGAAGCCATAGCTAACACACACCAAAAGCCATGTTCAACCATCTGAAATTAGGGTGTCCAAGCCCGCCATGTCCATTTGGGCAATTTTTCAACCATCTACGAAACATGTGCATCTACGAAATCTTCATGATTCTAAACAAGCCTATAATGGACAAAATTTCTGTCCCTTACCACAATTAACTTACTATATTTGATAATCTTACATGGGTGTTCACTCAACTTGGGCGAAAAAATCAATTTGATCGATCATCGGACTTAGAGATACATTGTTGACGGTCACTACTCACTAAGGTGGTTTTATTGAACAGAACTTGGTATTTTTGTTTGAAGATGAACTCCACCAACAACTATTATATGGTAGACACGACTCGCGTTGAACTACTAAAATAAGTACGTCATTTGGTGCAACACACGAGCAATTAATTAGTACACTAATAAAGGCAAGACATAATCCAGGAGGCTATCTCATCTGCCCGCGTGTTAATAAGGAACTGATTAATACATGAAGATATAATAGGGAAAAATTAATTCTAAAACATTTACCAGCGCATCGATAAGGAAAGGATAAATACGTGAAGATATAATGGGCAAAAATTGATTCTAAAGTATTTGCCAGCGCGTTGATAAGGAAAGGATAAGTACATGAAGATATAATGGGCGAAAATTGATTTAAAGTATTTGCCAGCACGTTAATACAGGAAATAATAAAATGACATTAATCCATTCTCCTATCTCTATCTATATAAACACTAGCACGCCCTGTTCCGGTGACATCGTCGCTACAGAAGGACACCAACGGTACAAAGAAAAGGATCACCAACATGACGCGCACCAGAGACAACACTGCAGTTCTGTGCTTGATGGCTCTCCTGGCCATGTCTACCACCATCATTTCCTGCCATGCAGAAGGTACGTACTCCCTATTTTCACAAATGTAACATGCCTTATACATATTCTTATATAGACTACATACAAACCGAAATGAGTGAACAAACACAGTAAAATACATTCATATACATTTAAATCAGAAAAAAAAGTCACTAGAACATCCTATAATAGTGAAGGGGGTGACTAATTGTTTATTCAGGCAAAGTCCCCAGTTGATTTATTTTGCGTTATATATCGAGTATTATGTGCTGACTGGGTCGTGCATGCGTATAAATAGGTACCACCAAGATGTGTGTACGGGCGAAAACCTGCGCGCCCACGCCGCCACCAAACTACGACGGAGTGTGCAAGCTTTACTGCAGAACTCAGGGTTACGACATGGATGCAAGCTATTGCACGGCAGAGCATGGTGGCACGTGCTGCTGCGTGAGGAAATAACTTGTTGAGAATTGAGATGAGGTTGGGATGCATCACACTTGTATTCATCCACAAAGGGTAATAATATATAGAGTACATCATTTTTTTAAACGAAGACGCTAGGGGCGTCCGGCTTTAAATTAATAAAGCTCTCAACGTAGACAGCGTACCAACCTTGTCATCTTACAAGACCACGGAAGCTCAGGCCAAACTGACACGGAAAGTTTAGGGTTTTAGTGGCCAAAAGAGTGCGAGTGAAGAATTACATGGCTCGAGGCCAGATCATTGAGCACGTAGGCTCGCACACAAACCAAAAGGGCCACTTCAAGACGGGGAAGTGGCGGCTGGCTCCCTAGCCAAAACATACACCTGGCGCAGATGGTCTTGAGCTTGCTTCATCTTCTCAGCATCCCTGCGCCTCGCCAACGGACTCCACTGCTGCAGGAATAAGTTGCATTTGTAGATTATGTTCGCCGGATGAGTCGGGAAGATCCCCTCAATCCTAGTTTGTTCGTAGTAAGCCATAATGCCCAGAACAGTGCCCCAACACAACTCCACAGCACGCGTTTGTTGCTCCCTTGGGAGGAGTCGAGGATGGACGTAAGATCATTGGAAGACCGCGGATCCCAAGAAACGGCAGCCGCGGTCCGGACCGCGCTCCAGGCAAAAAGGGCCATCGGGCACCGAAAGAAAACGTGGTTCGCGTCCTCGGCAATGTTACAAATCGCACACGTGCCGGTTGCCGGACCTTGCCATTTGGCCACATTTTCAGAGGTGGGTAGTCTGTTCCTGAACAGCTGCGAGAAAAACACCTTGATTTTCAGCGGGAGGCGCGCGTTCCACAGCCCCTTAGGCATCGGAAGGGACGGACCGAGAACTTGCCGGACGTGGTGACAGCCCAAGTCACCGAGTCCGCGGACGTGGACAGCTCCACCGGGCTGATAAGCACGAGCAGCGTTGCTAGGTTCGCTTGTTCTTGCCCATTGAGGTCCCGACGAAAGTGGATCGTTGGGGGGGGGGGGACGTGGCAAGGGCCGAGGCCACGGATTGGTTCGGGTTGACGGCCAAAGCGTAAAGGTCCTGGAATTCCGACCAGATAGGTTGGGATCCGACCCAATAATCAAGCCAGAACCTGGCCGATCTACCGTCGCCGATGATGAACTTGCCCCCAATGGCAAATGCCGGACGAATCATTTGGAGGTCGTTCCAGAAAGGTGAGCCCCTAGCCGCACGTTCGAAAAAGTTCCCATTCAGGAAGTACTTGGCCCGCAGCAGGTCGACCCACAGGCCGGTCGCCCCTTGGGATATCTTCCAAATCCATTTGCACATTATTGCAATGTTGATGATTCTCGTGTTTGTGATCATGAGGCCCCCCAAGTCTTTGGGGCGACAGACCGCGGCCCATTTAACCATGTGGTATTTGCGCTTTGGCCCCGAATCTTCCCAGAATAATCGCAAACGCGGTGTGTCCATCTTGGCGTGAACACCTTCAGCCAAGAGGAAGAGACCCATCGCAAACTGAGGCAGCGAGGAGAGGCTCGAGTTCGTGAGAACCAACCTGGCTGCGGAGGAGAGGAATTTGCCCCTCCACGGGAAGACCCGCCCTCCCACCTTGGTCTAAAGCGGTGCCCAACCATCAATCTGATGCGCTTGGCGTCTAATGGAAGACCAAGGTAAGTAAACGAAAGCTTGCCAACTTTGCAGTTGAGCAAGTCCGCGATACGCCTGCCCTCTTCCGCTTCTAAGCCCATGGGCTGCACTTCGCATTTGTGGAAGTTGATTTTGAGCCCTGACATGAGCTCGAAGCTAAGAAGGAGGGCTTTGACTGTGGCCACGCTGTGGAGATCTGGCTGGAACAGCAGTAGCGTGTCGTCCGTGTACTGCAGGTGGGATATCCCCCCTGGGATAAGGTGTCCCAAAACACCTTTGATGTGTCCAGCCTCGGTGGCTCTCCGCAGCATTGCTGCCAAAGCATTGACGACGAAATTGAACAAGATCGGGGACATGGGGTCACCCTGACGCAGTCCGCGTTTGTTCCGGAAGAACTGCCCTACTTCTCCGTTAACCGAGATTGCAGTTTGGCCCCTCGAGACCAACTGCATTACTCGATGAACCCAAACAGGCGAGAAACCTCGGCTGATGAGAACTTGGCGCAAAAAGTCCCAATTGACGCGGTCATACGCTTTTTTGAAATCTAGTTTGAGGAGAATGTCTGGTTCTTTCGTACGTTTTAGCTCGTGTAGGGTTTCTTGCAGGGCCAACGGGCCCTCTAGAAAGTGACGTCCGTGTATGAAGGCCGATTGAGATCAGCTGATGGTACGATGAGCGATCGGGATGAGACGTGTGGAACAGGCTTTAGCACAGATCTTGAAAGGAACATTAATAAGCGCGATGGGTCTGTACTGATGTATGTTGTCCACCCCGGCTACTTTGGGAATAAGCGAGAGCACGCCGAAATTTAGCCTAGCAATGTCAACTAAGCCACGCATAAATCCGTTGCACACCTCGAAGATGGGTTCGCGCAACAGAGGCCAAAAGTGCTTGAACATCGCCACCGGCCACCCTGTTGGAAATATGCCCTAGAGGCAATAATAAATGGTTATTATTGTATTTCCTCGTTCATGATAATTGTCTGTTGTTCATGCTATAATTGTATTAACTGGAAACCGTAATACATGTGTGAATACATAGACCACAACATGTCCCTAGTAAGCCTCTAGTTGACTAGCTCGTTGATCAATAGATGGTTATGGTTTCCTGACCATGGACATTGGATGTCATTGATAACGGGATCACATCATTAGGAGAATGATGTGATGGATAAGACCCAATCCTAAGCATAGCACAAGATCGTGTAGTTCGTTTGCTAGAGCTTTTCTAATGTCAAGTATCATTTCCTTAGACCATGAGATTGTGCAACTCCCGGATACCGTAGGAATGCTTTGGGTGTACCAAACGTCACAACGTAACTGGGTGGCTATAAAGGTGCACTACAGGTATCTCCGAAAGTGTCTGTTGGGTTGGCACGAATCGAGACTGGGATTTGTCACTCCGTATGACGGAGAGGTATCTCTGGGCCCACTCGGTAATGCATCATCATAATGAGCTCAGTGTGACTAAGGAGTTAGCCACGGGATCATGCCTTACGGTACGAGTAAAGTGACTTGCCGGTAACGAGATTGAACAAGGTTTTGGGATACCGACGATCGAATCTCGGGCAAGTAACGTACCGATTGACAAAGGGAATTGTATACGGGATTGATTGAATCCTCGACATCGTGGTTCATCCGATGAGATCATCATGGAACAAGTGGGAGCCAACATGGGTATCCAGATCCCGCTGTTAGTTATTGACCGGAGAGTCGTCTCGGTCATGTCTGCATGTCTCCCGAACCCGTAGGATCTACACACTTAAGGTTCGGTGACGCTAGAGTTGTAGAGATATTAGTATGCGATTAACCGAAAGTTGTTCGGAGTCCCGGATGAGATCCCAAACGTCACAAGGAGTTCCGGAATGGTCCGGAGGTAAAGATTTATATATGGGAAGTCCTATTTTGGCCACCGGAAATTGTTCAGGATTTTTCGGTATTGTACCGGGAAGGTTCTAGAAGGTTTCGAAGTGGGGCCCAGCTGCATGGGGGGCCCACATGAACGTGGGTAGTGGGGTCAAGGCCCCACACCCCTGGTCAAGGCACACCAAGATCCCACCTTAGAAGGAATAAGATCATATCCCGAAGGGATAAGATCAAGATCCCTAAAAAGGGGGGATAACAATCGGTGGGGAAGGGAAATGATGGGATTTCTTTCCCCCACCTTTCCAATGCCCCAATGGACTTGGAGGGCAAGAAACCAGCCCCCTCCACCCCTATATATAGTGGGGAGGCGCATGGGAGCAGCACCCCAAGCCCTGGCGCCTCCCTCCCTCCCGTGACACCTCTTCCTCCCCGCTTGCGCTTGGCGAAGCCCTGCTGGGATCCCGCTACTTCCACCACCACGCCATCGTGCTGCTGGATCTCCATCAACTTCTCCTCCCCCCTTGCTGGATCAAGAAGGAGGAGACGTCCCCGCTCCGTACGTGTGTTGAACGCGGAGGTGCCGTCCGTTCCGCGCTAGGATCATCGGTGATTTGGATCACGACGAGTACGGCTCCATCAACCCCGTTCTCTTGAACGCTTCCGCTCGCGATCTACAAGGGTATGTAGATGCACTCCTCCCCTCTCGTTGCTAGCATCTCCTAGATTGATCTTGGTGACACGTAGGAAAATTTTGAATTTCTGCTACGTTCCCCAACAGTGGCATCATGAGCCAGGTCTATGCGTAGATTCTATGCACGAGTAGAACACAAAGTAGTTGTGGGCGATGATTTGTTCAATTTGCTTGCCGTTACTAGTCTTATCTTGATTCGGCGGCATTATGGGATGAAGCGGCCCGGACCGACCTTACACGTACTCTTACATGAGACAGGTTCCACCGACTGACATGCACTTGATGCATAAGGTGGCTAGCGGGTGTCTGTCTCTCCCACATTAGTTGGATCAGATTCGATGAAAAGGGTCCATATGAAGGGTAAATAGAAATTGGCATATCACCGTTGTGGCTTTTGCGTAGGTAAGAAACGTTCTTGCTAGAAACCCATAGCAGCCACGTAAAACATGCAACAACAATTAGGAGATGTCTAACTTGTTTTTGCAGGGTATGCTATGTGATGTGATATGGCCAAAAGGATGTGATGAATTATATATGTGATGTATGAGATTGATCATGTTCTTGTAATAGGAATCACGACTTGCATGTCGATGAGTATGACAACTGGCAGGAGCCATAGGAGTTGTCTTAATTTATTGTATGACCTGCGTGTCAATGAAAACGCCATGTAATTACTTTACTTTATTGCTAACCGTTAGCCATAGTAGTAGAAGTAATAGTTGGCGAGACAACTTCATGAAGACACGATGATGGAGATCATGGTGTCATGCCGGTGACGAAGGTGATCATGCCGCGCCTCGAAGATGGAGATCAAAGGCGCAAGATGATATTGGCCATATCATGTCACTTTATGATTTGCATGTGATGTTTGTCATGTTTACATCTTATTTTCTTAGAAAGACGGTAGCATAAATAAGATGATCCCTCACTAAAATTTCAAGAGATGTGTTCCCCCTAACTGTGCACCGTTGCGAAGGTTCGTTGTTTCGAAGCACCACGTGATGATCGGGTGTGATAGATTCTAACGTTCGCATACAACGGGTGTTGACGAGCCTAGCATGTACAGATGTGGCCTCGGAACACAAGCAAAACACTTAGGTTGACTTGATGAGCCTAGCATGTACAGACATGGCCTCGGAACACAAGACACCGAAAGGTCGAACATGAGTCGTATAGTAGATACGATCAACATGGAGATGTTCACCGATGATGACTAGTCCGTCTCACGTGATGATCGGACACGGCCTAGTCGATTCCGATCATGTATTACTTAGATGACTAGAGGGATGTCTATCTAAGTGGGAGTTCATTAAATAATCTGATGAACTTAATTATCATGAACATAGTCAAAAGGTCTTTGCAAATAATGTCGTAGCTTACGCTTTAGTTCTACTAAGATATGTTCCTAGAGAAAATTTAGTTGAAAGTTGATAGTAGCAATTATGCGGACTGGGTCCGTAAACTGAGGATTGTCCTCATTGCTGCACAGAAGGCTTATGTCCTTAATGCACCGCTCGGTGTGCTGAACCTCGAGCGTCGTCTGTAGATGTTACGAAACATCTGACATACACGTTTTGATGACTACGTGATAGTTCAGTGTGTGATGCTAATGGTTTAAAATTGTGGCACCAAAGACGGTTTTGAAACGTCGCAGAACATATGAGATGTTCCAAAGACTGAAATTGGGATTTCAGACTAATGCCCACGTCAAGAGGTATGAGACCTCTGACAAGTTTCTTAAGCCTGCAAACTAAGGGAGAAAAGCTCAATTGTTGAGCATGTGCTCAGATTGTCTGAGTACTACAATCACTTGAATCGAGTGGGAGTTAATCTTCCAGATGAGATAGTGATGGTTCTCCATAGTCACTGCCACCAAGCTATTAGAGCTTCGTGATGAACTATAACATATCAGGGATAGACATGATGATTCTTGAGCAACTCGCGATGTTTGACACCGCGAAAGTAGAAATCAAGAAGGAGCATCAATTGTTGATGGTTAGTAAAACCACTAGTTTCTAGAAGGGCAAGGGCAAGAAGGGATACTTCATGAAACGGCAAATCAGTTGCTGCTCTAGTGAAGAAACCCAAGGTTGAACCCAAACCCGAGACTAAGTGCTTCTGAAATGAGCGGAACGGTCACTGAAGCAGAACTACCCTAGATACTTCGTAGATGAGAAGGTTGGCAAGGTCGACAGAAGTATATTGGATATACATTATATTAATGTGTACTTTACTAGTACTCCTAGTAGCACCAGGGTATTAGATACCGGTTCGGTTGCTAAGTGTTAGTAACTCGAAATAAAAGCTACGGAATAAACGGAGACTAGCTAAAGGTGAGATGATGATATGTGTTGGAAGTGTTTCCAAGGTTGATGTGATCAAGCATCGCATGCTCCCTCTACCATCGAGATTGGGGTTAAACCTGAATAATTATTATTTGGTGTTTGCGTTGAGCATAGACATGATTGGATTATGTGTATCGCAATACGGTTATTCATTAAAGGAGAATAATGGTTACTCTATCTATTTGAATAATACCTTCAATGGTCTTGCACCTAAAATGAATGGTTTATTGAATCTCGATCGTAGTGATACACATGTTCATGCCAAAAGATATAAGATAGTAATGATAGTACCACATACTTGTGGCACTGCCACTTGAGTCATATTGGTATAAAACGCATGAAGAAGCTCCATGTTGATGGATCTTTGGACTCAATCGTTTTTTAAAAGATTGAGACATGCGAACCATGTCTATTAGTATATGTGCATGAAGAAAGTCCATACAGATGGATCATTTGGACTCACTTGATTTTGAATCACTTGAGACATGCAAATCATACCACATGGGCAAGATGACTGAAAGGCCTCGTTTTCATAAGATGGAACAAGAGAGCAACTTGTTGGAAGTAATACATTTGATGTGTGCAGTCCAATGAGTGCTGACGCACGCAGTGGATATCCTTATGTTCTTACTTCACAGATGATTTGAGTAGATTTACTTGATGAAACACAAGTCTGAATTATTGAAAGGTTCAAGTAATTTCTGAGTGAAGTTGAAGATCGTCGTGACAAGAGGATAAAATGTCTGTATATGATCATAGAGATGAATATCTGAGTTACGAGTTTGGCACACAATTAAGAAATTGTGGAAATTGTTTCACAACTAATACCGCCTGGAACACCATATTGTGATGGTGTGTCCGAACATCATAACTGCACCCTATTGGATATGGTGCATACCATGATGTCTCTTATCGAATTACAACTATCGTTTATGGGTTAGGCATTAGAGACAACCGCATTCACTTTAAATAGGGCACCACACAATTCCGTTGAGACGACACCGTATGAACTATGCTTTAGAGAAACCTAAGCTGTCGTTTCTTAAAGTTTGGGGCTGCGACGCTTATGTGAAAAGGTTTCAGGCTGATAAGCTCAAACCCAAAGCGGATAAATGCATCTTCATAGAATACCCAAAACAGTTGGGTATACCTCCTATTTCAGATCTGGAAGCAAAAGTGATTGTTTCTCGAAACAGGTCCTTTCTCGAGGAAAAGTTTCTCTCGAAAGAATTGAGTGGGAGGATGGTGGAGACTTGATGAGGTCATTGAACCGTCACTTCAACTAATGTGTAGCAGGGCACAGGAAGTTGTTCCTGTGGCACCTACACCAATTGAAGTGGAAGCTTATGATAGTGATCAGGAAACTTCAGATCAAGTCACTACCAAACCTCATAGGACAACAAGGATGCGCACTACTTCAGAGTGGTACATAATCCTGTCTTGGAAGTCATGTTGCTAGACAACAATGAACCTACGAGCTATGGAGAAGCGATGGTGGGCCCGGATTCCGACGAATGGCTCGAGGCCATAAAATCCGAGAGGATCCATGTATGAAAACAAAGTATAGACTTTGAAAGAACTACTTGATGGTCGTAAGGCTGTTGGGTATAGATGGATTTTAAAGGGAAGACAGACAATGATGGTAAGTGTTTTATATATGTGATGTTAAGATGTTTTCCGGCAAGTTCAAGGAGTTGACTGCGATGAGACTTTCTCACTCGTAGCGATGCTAAGAGTCTGTTATAATTATATTAGCAGTTACAGCATTATTTATGAAATCTTGCAGATAGGATGTCAAAACATTGTTTCCTCGATGATTTTCTTGAGGAAAGGTTGTATGTGATACAACTAGAAGGTTTTGTCAATCCTGAAAGATGCTAACAAGTATACAAAGCTCCAGCAATCCTTCTAAGGATTGGAGTAAGCATCTTGGAGTTGGAATGAACGCTTTGATGAGATGATCAAAGATTTTGGGTTTATACAAAGTTCATGAGAAACTTGTATTTCCAAAGAAGTGAGTGGGAACACTATAGAATTTTTGATGAGTATATGTTGTTAACATATTGTTGATCAGAAATGATGTAGAATTTCTGGAAAGCATCCAGGGTTATTTGAAAAGTGTTTTTAATGGAAAACTGGATTAAGCTACTTGAACATTGAGCGTCAAGATCTATAAGGATAAATCAAAAATGCTTAATAGTACTTTCAAATGAATACATACCGTGACAAGATTTTGAATGAGTTCAAAATAGATCAGCAAAGAAGGAGTTCTTGGCTGTGTTAAAGGGTGTGAGTATTGAGTAAGACTCAAGACCTGACCACGGCAGAAGAAAGAGAAAGGACGAAGGTCGTCCCCTATGCTTTAGACATAGGCTCTACAATATGCTATGCTGTGTACCGCACCTGAAGTGTGCCTTGCCATGAGTTACTCAAGGGGTACAATAGTGATCCAGGAAGGGATCACATGACAACGGTCGAACTTATCCTTAGTATCTAGTGGACTAAGGAATTTTCTCGATTATGGAGGTGGAAAGGGGGTTCGTCGTAAAGGGTTACGTCGATGCAAACTTTGACAATAATCCGGATGCCTCTGAGTAGTGAACCGGATTCGTATAGTAGAGCAGTTATTTGGAATAGCTCCAAGTAGCGCGTGGTAGCTGCATCTACAAGATGACATAGAGATTTGTAAAGCACACACGGATCTGAATGTTGCAGACCCGTTGACTAAAACCTCTCTCATAAGCATAACATGATCAAACCCTAGAACTCATTGAGTGTTAATCACATGGTGATGTGAACTAGATTATTGACTCTAGTAAACTCTTGGGTATTAGTCACATGGCGATGTGAACTTTGAGTGTTAATCACATGGTGATGTGAACTAGATTATTGACTCTAGTGCAAGTGGAAGACTGTTGGAAATATGCCCTAGAGGCAATAATAAAATGGTTATTATTGTATTTCCTTGTTCATGATAATTGTCTGTTGTTCATGCTATAATTGTATTAACTGGAAACCGTAATACATGTGTGAATACATAGACCACAACATGTCCCTAGTAAGCCTCTAGTTGACTAGCTCGTTGATCAATAGATGGTTATGGTTTCCTGACCATGGACATTGGATGTCATTGATAACAGGATTACATCATTAGGAGAATGATGTGATGGACAAGACCCAACCCTAAGCATAGCACAAGATCGTGTAGTTCGTTTGCTAGAGCTTTTCTAATGTCAAGTATCATTTCCTTAGACCATGAGATTGTGTAACTCCCGGATACCGTAGGAATGCTTTGGGTGTACCAAACGTCACAATGTAACTGGGTGGCTATAAAGGTGCACTACAGGTATCTCCGAAAGTGTCTGTTGGGTTGGCACGAATCGAGACTGGGATTTGTCACTCCGTATGACGGAGAGGTATCTCTGGGCCCACTCGGTAATGCATCATCATAATGAGCTCAATGTGACTAAGGAGTTAGCCACGGGATCATGCGTTACGGTACGAGTAAAGTGACTTGCCGGTAACGAGATTGAACAAGGTATTGGGATACCGACGATCGAATCTCGGGCAAGTAACGTACCGATTGACAAAGGGAATTGTATACGGGATTGATTGAATCCTTGACATCGTGGTTCATCCAATGAGATCATCGTGGAACATGTGGGAGCCAACATGGGTATCCAGATCCCGCTGTTGGTTATTGACCGGAGAGTCGTCTCGGTCATGTCTGCATGTCTGCCGAACCCGTAGGGTCTACACACTTAAGGTTCGGTGACGCTAGAGTTGTAGAGATATTAGTATGCGGTTAATCGAAAGTTTTTCGGAGTCCCGGATGAGATCTCGGACGTCACGAGGAGTTCCGGAATGGTCCGGAGGTAAAGATTTATATATGGGAAGTCCTATTTTGGTCACCGGAAAATGTTTGGGATTTTTCAGTATTGTACCGAGAAGGTTTTAGAAGGTTCCGAAGTGGGGCCCACCTGCATGGGGGGGGCCCACATGAACGTGGGTAGTGGGGGCAAGGCCCCACACCCCTGGTCAAGGCGCACCAAGATCCCACCTTAGAAGGAATAAGATCATATCCCGAAGGGATAAGATCAAGATCCCTAAAAAAGGGGGATAACAATCGGTGGGGAAGGGAAATGATGGGATTTCTTTCCCCCACCTTTGCCAACGCCCCAATGAACTTGGAGGGCAAGAAACCAGCGCCCTCCACCCCTATATATAGTGGGTAGGCGCATGGGAGCAGCACCCCAAGCCCTGGCGCCTCCCTCCCTCCCGTGACACCTCTTCCTCCCCGCTTGCGCTTGGCGAAGCCCTGCCGGATCCCGCTACTTCCACCACCACGCCGTCGTGCTGCTGGATCTCCATCAACTTCTCCTCCCCCCTTGCTGGATCAAGAAGGAGGAGACGTCCCCGCTCCGTACGTGTGTTGAACGCGGAGGTGCCGTCCGTTTGGCGCTAGGATCATCGGTGATTTGGATCACGACGAGTACGACTCCATCAACCCCGTTCTCTTGAACGCTTCCGCTCGCGATCTACAAGGGTATACAGATGCACTCCTCCCCTCTCGTTGCTAGCATCTCCTAGATTGATCTTGGTGACACGTAGGAAAATTTTGAATTTCTGCTACGTTCCCCAACACACCCATCAGGTCCCGGTGCCGTGTCTGATTTCATGCTAAGGAGCGCATCGTCGATCTCCTTGGGGAGAAACGCGAGCCCAACTCATCGTTCTCACTGTCAAGGACCCGTTGGGAGGGTAACCATACGTCTGTGCGCAGGCCCACTCTCTGGTCTTCCCTGGTCCCCATCAGGTTGATGTAAAAATCGTAGAGGTGGCTCGAAATCTCTGATTGGCGCAGCAAGAGCCCCTGCTCCGATTGCAACCTAAGGATCGCACATTTCCAATGCCTATCATTTGCGTATGCGTGGAAATACTGTGGCACCCCGGCTCAGAGCAACTGGTTTACCATGCATTGCGAGCCCAGAGACCATGTCTTCTGGCAACACACAACATCTTGGTACAGAAAACAACCGCTTTATTGATGCTAGCGGATCATGGTTTATATTACAACAGGTGGCGAGGCCAAGCGGCACACACGGTGCGGCTGAACAATATGTACATTATTTAGTGAACAGAAAGGGGCCTCGATCAGAACAACTAGGTGGCAGCGGAACAACGTCGTAGCGGAACTCCATAGCACAGGGACACCGATGTGGACACGATCTAGACTCGGATAGCACTCCTTTCCAACGAGACTTTCCTGAAATCTGGCATGACACGCCAGGTCAGTACATTGAATGTACTTGCAAGCTCACAACAAGCATAAACATAATGACAAACAATATCATGATATTTAACCAATTGTTTAATAATGCAACAATATATCCAACATGTTGCGATCAGGCTCTTGTGATATAAGCCCCTCGGACTTGCTTACCTACGGTGATCGCTCTCGGATCACAAACGGACCAACCTTGTGGTCTTAGATCGGGTTACCTCGTAACCAAACGGTGATCTTTCCGGCGATCACAACCATGACCAACACTTGGTTTCAAACGGTGATATTTCCGGCGATCACAACCATGACCAACACTTGGTCTCCGACACCAAGATGGTCTACCCACCATCATCAACAGTGCAAAGTTCATAACTTAGAGTGCAAAATTTATTAAACGTTCACCCATGGTGTGACCTACTTTTGAGCGTGTCCGTAACCGTGGACTCGGCTATCGATAGATTTAATACACTCTGCAGAGGTAGCGCATTGTACCCACACCACGGAACCCATGGCCTCACACTCCCATTCGGGTGGACCAACGGCATTCCGACGAAACCCCTCCATTGCCATGACACTCTCTCGGCCACTCCGACTCACTCCCCACAGGGCTAGTCCTGAGTGGCCCCGTGTCTACCAAAGACACCAACTGCCACTGTCGTGGCAAAACATAAACGGTCCCAAATGGGGACAAGGTACCATAACATCAACAACGGGCACACAAGGTTATGTCTGTTTACCGGGCCAGGGTACCGCACGCCCATAACCTTCCCTCGTTGGAGGCACCGACCAGAGGCATGACAACGGATCGAATAAAGGCCTTCCCATAAAGGCAAATGTGGTTGCACTAGGAAAACTCGATTCAGTGGCACCATGACCCGGTCAACGAGATATTCAAGTTGAGTTATTATCAGGTTCAACTTAAAGTGAAGTTAACCGGTGTCATAATATGCCATGAAAATGCAACACGAATATATGCATCATATATCATCGGAAATAACTGGGTCAACTATATCCACACTAAGCATAAACATCACAACTCATAACACTTCTCTAGTTATGATTAATCATCACTTTAAACAGAATCTTTACTTAGTAAATTTATCATTTTTCTCCTCCAAGAAAATAACTCAAAATAATTACTTCTATCCATAACCATATTACTTCTTCATAACAACTATTTCTTCTAGTTATTTAACCAACTTAGTTAGCTTCAAACTTCTGTAAACTAAGCATATCAACTTAAACAAGCAACCAAACAGAATATAAATAACATACTAGTGATTTAAATGCATGGATTAAATCATTAATTCAAGTTGAAAAATCACAAATATTGCAATGGCCCCATGAAAATGTTGCTGTGGCTTTCCTTAGTGCAGATGAGGTTCACAATCCTCCTGGTGATCCTCAAGACAAGCTTCACTCTCTGAAAATAATTATAAACACCAAAAGAAAACATCAAGAACCCTTCTGAAATTCACTAGAAAATC
This sequence comes from Triticum aestivum, assembly GCF_018294505.1. Lineage (NCBI taxonomy): Eukaryota > Viridiplantae > Streptophyta > Magnoliopsida > Poales > Poaceae > Triticum > Triticum aestivum. The sequence continues at coordinate 82,987,974 of NC_057811.1, forward strand.
TAGACAGCAGAGAAAAATCTCATTTTTGGTGGGCTGCTAGATTTCTTCGTAAAGAACACAATGCAAAACGAAACAATTCATTTGGACTTATGGTTAAAAAGTTTTGGGTGTTTGAAGCTCTCTGGAAAGAATTAAATTTGAATTTAAATAAAACAGAACTGGGGGTGACGTCGAAGGCGTAAACCTCGCGGGCGCCACCACTTGTACCGCTTCGCGCGCGTACAGAGTGGCTGACTAGCGGGCCCCGCTAGTCAGGTGAGACGGAGGGGGAGAGGGAAACAGATGGCGGCACGGCTTCGCCGGAGCGCACGCCGGCGAGGAGGACTTCTTGGCCCGAACTAGAGCGAGGGATCGAAAGAGGAGACGGAGGCGCACCTGCCCGTACCCGTAGGTTAGCTAGGGGTGGTCGGACGGCGTCGGAAACGACCTCTCCAGTGGCGACAGGAAGCAGTGGTCGCCGGAGATGAAGACGACGGTGACTAGAGGCGACACCAGGGGCTCCAACCTGGCGGAACGGCACCACCGAGGCACGGCGGAGGCCCTGGAAAGGTGGCCCAAGCCTGGGAGGGGCTGGAGCTGCGGAGACGACCCGAGGGGATCGCCGGCGAGCTCGAGCTCGGGGACGACGGCCCATGGCCTGCCCGGCCGCGCTATGACTTTCTACAAGATCGTGGAGTGTGTGTGAGGAGTGGATGATGCTCGAGGAGGCTGCGAGGGCTCTATTTATAGCCGAGCGTCGAGAGGGGATCGGGCTCCACCGGAGGACACCTGGACACGGCGCCCGGCGACGAACGGCGTCAGTGAGCGAGGGGGGAGGCGACGCAGCTCACGCGGGAACTGTGGGCGAGCGGAGACGAGCACAGGGGCAAGAGGGTGACGACGAGCACAGTGTGCAACACCACTGTTGCGTTGGCCGGACCGCGCCCGTGCTCGCTGCGGCGAGCTCCGGCATCGTTGAGCGCCAGCAGGGAGTTAAGAAGATCGGGATGATGATTGTGGTGAAGTTTGGCAAGGTTTGGCAGGCGGGGAAGCGATCACGCGAGCAACAGAGGCGCGGGCACGACGCAGAGCGCGTCGGCCGTATGCCAGCACGCCTGGACGAACGCGGTCACCGCGTGAACTCTGACCCCAGGCTGACCTAAGCCCAAACTTCATGTCTGGCGTGTAGTTTGTGGTAGATTGAGAGGTTACCACGCTTTAGTTTGAGCTCAGACGCAGTAGAATGGATTTCAACTGCCTGGTAAGTTTCTGGTCAGTAACTTTGAGAGATTACTGTGGTCAAACTACTGAGAGTTGGGAGCTGGGCTTTGGAGGTTAGCAATCATCTACTAAGGTGATCATTCACAAGAAAAATCAGCCACAATAGAGCAAGTAAAGTGGTAGTTGTTGTAGAAACCACCATTTCTGTCCAGAACAGAAAATATTGTTTGTAGCAAAAATATTCCAAAAAGTGATGAAATATTTTTTCTCAGGAAGGTGCCCTAGGGTTCAAAGAATATTTGGGAATTTTCTCAGATTTTTGTGGGCAAGAAAAATTGGGGTTGCTTTGGAGCACATTGAGCTAGCTAGGGTTTAAGAGAAGGAAATGAATATTTTTCATTTAAGAAAAATATTCAAAATATTATTTTGAGGTGAACCAGAGAGAAAATGATAGTTAGAGAGGGAAATGAGACACTTGGGTGAAAGTCAAGGGGTACCCAAGTGTTTAAGTCTATATGAAAAGATTCAAAACTCCAGATTTCAAAACCAAATTAAATGAAAATCAGACAAAAAGAAGAGGGCAAAAACCAGGCTGTCACAAACCTCCCCCACTTAGGATGAATCTCGTCCTCGAGATTCAGTTGCTTGGGAAAACCATTCTGGATAATGTGCCTTTAGAAATTCTTCTCGTTCCCAGGTCGATTCTGCCTCTGTGTGATGCTCCCACTGAACTTTGTAAAACTTCCTTGCTTTACTACGAGTGACCCTTTCCATCTGATCCAAAATTCTGACCGGTCTCTCTTCATATGTTAAATCCTTTGCCAACTCTATTTTAGGCATAGCAGTCTTTTTCTCAGGCGGCGATATGCATCGCCTCAACTGTGAAACATGAAACACATTGTGCGCTTCCGACAATTCGGGGGGTAGTTACAATTGATATGCAACAGTACCCACTCTGGACATAACCGGAAATGAACCAATAAATCTGGGTGCCAACTTTCCACGAGTCTGGAATCTCTTGACTCCTTCCATAGGAGTGACTCGGAGGTATACGTGTTCTCCGGGTTCAAAACTGATCTGTCGGTGCTTTGCATCATAATAACTCTTTTGTCCCGATTTGGCCAATTGCAATCTGTCTCGGATTTCCTTGACTTGCTTCTCAGCTTCCATCATGAGATCCGTTCCAAAAATATGGCTATCTCCAGTTTGAGACCAATTTAAAGGAGTGCGGCACTTACTGCCATACAAAGCCTCATAAGGTGACATCTTTAGACTGGTCTGGAAGCTGTTGTTATAAGAGAACTCGGCATACGGCAGGCAGTCTTCCCATTTAGGTCCTTGGGTTAAAGCACATGCTCGTAGCATATCCTCGAGTATTTGATTTACCCGCTCAGTCTGTCCATCAGTCTGAGGATGATAAGCGGTACTATATTTTAGCGCTGTCCCCAAGGCTTGATGGAGATGTGACCAAAAACCGGAGGTAAAAAGTGACCCCCGGTCAGAAGTGATTGTTCGGGGTACTCCATGCAGACTGACTATTCTGGATACATACAGTTGTGCAAGTTGATCCACTCGATATGTGGTTCTGATCGGGATAAAGTGAGCTACCTTGGTTAAGGTGTCCACTATGACCCAGATTGCATCATTGCCTCGCTGAGTCTTAGGTAGCCGTGTGATAAAATCCATGCAGATATCATCCCATTTCCATTGTGAAACTGGCAGCGGTTGGAGAAGTCCGGCTGGCTTCTGATGCTCTGCCTTCACCTTGTTGCATATGTCGCAACAGGCCACAAAATAGGCAATGTCTTTCTTCATTCCATCCCACCTGAATATTTGTCGAAGGTCTTCATACATTTTAGTACCTCCAGGGTGAATAGAATACAAAGATTCGTGCACTTCCGATATGATTTTCCTCTTTAAATCCGCCTGACTGGGTACACAAATTCTTCCACGGAATCGGAGGGTACCAAGTTGATCCTTAGAAAAATCTGAAGTCTGTCCTGCTATCATACGTTTGGCACGTTTCTGCAGGACGGTGTCATCTGGCTCGGCCTTGCGGATCTCTTCCTCAAGTGTAGGTGCAATTTCCAAAATATTAGCAAGACCAGCATCAACTATGACCAGGTTGAGCTGAGCAATCTCCTCTTGAAGTTCAGGAGGCAAGGATTTCATTATGACATTTAGGCTGACAGGCTTTCGACTGAGTGCATCGGCAACCACGTTGGCCTTACCCAGGTGGTAATTTATTCCAAGATCATAATCCTTGACTAACTCAAGCCATCTTCGTTGACGGAGATTTAAATCTGGCTGAGTAAATATATACTTGAGACTTTTGTGGTCGGTAAAAATTTGGCACCTCTTCCCGATGAGGTAGTGTCTCCAAATTTTAAGAGCAAAAACCACCGCGGCCAATTCCAGATCATGAGTAGGACAGTTTCCCTCGTGGGGTCATAGCTGTCACGATGCATATGCTACTACCTTGCCGTCTTGCATAAGTACGCATCCAAGACCTTGTCTAGAGGCGTCACAATACACATCAAAGCTGCGGTAGATATCTGGAAGAGTCAACACAGGTGCGGTCGTCAGCCATGTCTTTAGCTCATTGAAACTTTTCTCACAGTCCTCAGTCCATTCAAACTTCTTATCCTTCTTGAGAAGCTCCGTCATGGGTTTGGCAATCTTGGAAAACCCTTCAATGAAACGTCGATAATATCTGGCTAATCCAAGAAAACTCCGGATCTGTGATACGGTTGTGGGTGGCAACCAATCGAGCACATCCTTTACTTTGCTCAGGTCCACGTCTATACCTTTGGTGGATAGCACATGTCCGAGAAATCCAACTTGCTTGAGCCAAAACTCGCATTTACTAAAATTGGCGTATAGCTGATGGTCGCGGAGTCGTTGTAGCACTGCTCGGAGGTGTTCTTTGTGCTCTTCTTCACTTTTTGAGTATATAAGTATGTCATCGAAGAAGACTATCACGAACTTATCGAGGAAGTCCATGAATACTTTGTTGATCATATGCATGAAGAAGGTAGGGGCATTGGTGAGACCAAAGGACATAACTGTATATTCATAAAGACCGTACCGAGTAGTGAATGCGGTCTTAGCAATATCTTCCTTTTTAATCTTGAGTTAATGATATCCTGTCCTTAAATCAATCTTGGAGAATACCTTGGCCCCACTGAGCTGATCAAACAAGTCATCAATCCTGGGAAGTGGATATTTATTTTTGATGGTGACATCATTCAGCTGACGGTAATCCACACACATGCGGAGGCTGCCATCCTTCTTATCCACGAAGATAGCAGGTGATCCCCATGGTGAAGAGCTGGGACGGATATATCCCTTCTGGAGCATTTCATCAAGCTGCTTCTTTAGCTCCACTAATTTTGATGAGGGCATCCGGTAATACTTCTTGTATAACGGCGAGGTTCCGGGCACAAGATCTATTGCAAACTCAAGCTCTCGATCGGGTGGCATGCCTGGCAGTTCTTCTGGAAATACATCAGGAAACTCACTGACCACAGGAATTAATTCCAACTCACCAGCCACAGCGGTGAAGACCATTTCTTTCTTGGGTATGCTTCTGCGAGCATAGAATTTGGTAGCCTGCCCCTTCTGACTGGTCAAGGTGACTTCTCGGGTCGCACAATTTATGCATACTTGATATTGGGTCAACCAATTCATACCCAAGATAACATCCAACTTTACAGACTCAATGATTATAAGGAAGTTGGAAAACAGACTCCGTTGATATTGACTTCCAGATTACGGCAGACCAGATTGCTCCTGATTAAAGATCCCGGGGATTGTACCAGCATATTCTTGCCCAAAAGCAAACAAGAAAATTTGTTTTGGGCAACAAAACTCCACGAAATAAAAGAGTGGGAAGCCCCAGAGTCAAATAAAATTACGGCAGGTACATTATTAACAGAAAACATGCCAATGACGACTTCGGGGTTCTCTTGGGCTTCATCTGCGGAGAGGTGATGAACGTGCCCAATGATGTTTTGCTGGGTAGGGCATGACTCCACAAAGTTGACTTGTGGCCTGAATAGGGCATTTGCCTTGCCGTTCTTGGGACACTGTCTGGCATAATGTCCGGTTTGCCCACAACTGAAGCAAGAATTGTTGCGCTGGCACTCGTCTCGCACCGGGTTGGTCACGATATTCTTGACTTGTGTGGTGGTCTTGTTAACATTTTGTTGCCAATTGGGCTTGTATTCCACCTGAGTATGCTGCCAGGTACGAGCCTTTTGCACTGGCTGCCCTTCCTTCTTTGGCTCGAACTTGCGCTTGTGCTCGTTATTGGTAGGCCTGTTGCCTGATACGAGCTTGTGCTCCCTTTCAGCAATGAAAGCCTTGTTTACCAGAGTTTGGAAATCTGGGAAATCAAACATACTGAGGGTACATCAGAATTGTGGGTTTAATCCCCCAAGAAACCTGTCAATCTTTCTTTCTTCGGTGGCCACGTCATAAAGGGAGTAACGGGCCAAATGATTGAACTTTTGCAAATATTCACCCACAGACTGATTTCCTTGAAGGAGCGCGATAAATTCATGTTGCTTAACCTTCATAATTCCAGTAGGAATATGATATTTCCGGAACTGATCCTTGAATTTTTCCCAAGTGATATCTTCATCAGCAGGCCACATGGCTTTTGCATTTTTCCCACCATATGGCAGCAGCGCCTTCAAGATAATGAGTTTCAAATGGAACTTCATCATCTTCTTCAGTACGAGCAATCTCAAGCTTCCTCTTAATGGTTCGCAACCAATCGTCTGCACCCAAGGGATCAATAACCTGACTGAAACTGGGAGGCTTGGTCCTCTAAAAATCTGACAGCTTGGAGTGATGACCGTTCTGATTTCCATTATGTCCAACCACAACTTGCACACTTCTTAATATTTCAATCAGATCATTATTCCTCCTTTCCTCAAACATACGCAGAATTTGCTCGGTGGAGGCAGTGGTGGAACGTACGGCTCGGGGGAGTGCCCTGCCTGTCGTGTGGAATGACGAACATGAGCATCCTCATGAGCGTCGCTACTGCTGCCTCCCCGCGTCATCCTATTGTGAATTTTTCCCAAAACAACGCAACCGAGATGAGAAACATCCAAAAATAAATAGGGGAAAAGCCAGCAACAAAGCCCGAGAGAAACCGAAATAACGAAGAAAACACGGCGAATAAAATAGACTTCCAACATAATTATACACAATAGACTCATACATGAAAGATAAACATCATGTCAGGTTCAACTACTCTCATATAGGAAATGGAACATCACGACTCGTATGACTACACCCGTACATCATCCTGACAACTGCGGTTACTCAGAAGCTCTACTGCTCTGCTGGTGCTGCGGGGTCCTCTCCTGAAGCGGACTCAGATCCTGAACTGACGTGGTTAACTGAAACCTCCGGGTTAAACGTAACACGACGACGCTGCCTCGAGGGCTCTCCCTCCGGGGCAGGTGCAGGGTGAAGTATTAGGGCTACAAGAGTAGTGAGAAGTGAAACCCACTCAGCAGAAGCACTGAGAGGATTCACGGTCGAGGTGCCCAAGCTACTTGGAGGAGTAACCGGTGAAACAGGGGAACTAGAACTGGATGGAATATAAGGAGTAAATCCCGTAGAAGATGGAGCAGTGACAAATCTAGTAGAGGCTAAAGCAGTACGAGCACGAGTCAGCTCTCGAGCCAGCTCGTGGATCATAAGATAGCTAGCAGTGATATAACGGGAAAGGTGGCTAGCAACACTATCAGACTCCGGATCAATGATAGGGAAACGAACACGACCATTGTCGTGCAAAGAGGGATAGTAGTAGAAACCTGGGTGGTTCTGCATCCGGACCTCATGATAACAAAGCTCGACAAGGACCTCGAATGCAGCAAACTACATCCTAAGAAGCGGTAGAAGCAAAACCGCTCCGGGAGGTACGAGTGTAAGTGCTGGAATCGGAACTGGTGCGCAGGGTAACCACTGCATGATACTCATACACTGAGTCTGCTAGACGCTCCCGGTACACACGATAGACTGGGTCGTCACCAAGGGGGTAGAGCCGATGCCACACGCTACGAAGGAGATGCAGCAATGTGAATGGCATCAGCTGCAACTAGCACGGATACGACACTGGAGCCATCTACACTCACAACCATTAGCAGGTTAGCATAAAAATAAAATTAGTGCATACAATGCAACAACCAGCTACAAATGCTACCGGCACTCAACTTAAACTCGTAACTAACGTCTGGTTAACACGTCGTAGTCTAGCGTGGCCTACAGTCAGCGCAGCTCTGATACCAAGCGTTGTGGCACCCCGACTCAGAGCAACCGATTTACCATGCATTGCCAGCCCAGAGACCATGTCTTCTGGCAATACACAACATCTTGGTACGGAAAACAACCGCTTTATTGATGCTAGCGGATCATAGTTTATATTACAACAGGTGGCGAGGCCAAGCGGCACACACGGTGCGGCTGAACAATATGTACATTATTTAGTGAACAAAAAGGGGCCTCGATCAGAACAACTACGTGGCTGCGGAACAACGTCGTAGCGGAACTCCATAGCACAGGGACACCGATGTGGACACGATCTAGACTCGGACAGCACTCCTTTCCAACGAGACTTTCCTGAAATCTGGCATGACATGCCAGGTCAGTACATTGAATGTACTTGCAAGCTCACAACAAGCATAAACATAATGACAAACAATATCATGATATTTAACCAATTTTTTAATAATGCAACAATATATCCAACATGCTGTGATCAGGCTCTTGTGATATAAGCCCCTCGGACTTGCTTACCAACGGTGACCGCTCTCGGATCACAAACGGACCAACCTCATGGTCTTAGATCGGGTTACCTCATAACCAAACGGTGATCTTTCCGGCGATCACAACCATGACCAACACTTGGTTTCAAATGGTGATCTTTCCGGCGATCACAACCATGACCAACACTTGGTCTCCAACATCAAGATGGTCTACCCACCATCATCAACAGTGCAAAGTTCATAACTTAGTGTGCAAAATTTATTAAACGTTGACCCATGGTGTGACCTACTTTCGAGCGTGTCCGTAACCGTGGACTCGGCTATCGATAGATTTAATACACTCTGCAGAGGTAGCGCACTGTACCCACACCACGGAACCCATGGCCTAGCACTCCCATTCACGTGGACCAACGGCATTCCGACGAAACCCCTCCATTGCCATGACACTCTCTCGGCCACTCCGATTCACTCCCCATTGGGCTAGTCTTGGGTGGCCCCGTGTCTACCAAAGACACCAACGGCCACCGTCGTGGCAAAACATAAACGGTCCCAAATGGTGACAAGGTACCATAACATCAACAACGGGCACACAAGGTTATGTCTGCTTACCGGGCCAGGGTACCGCATGCCCATAACCTTCCCTCGTTGGAGGCACCGACCAGAGGCATGACAACGGAACAAATAAAGGCCTTCCCATAAAGGCAAATGTGGTTGCATTGGGAAAACACGATTCAGTGGCACCATGACCCGGTCAATGATATATTCAAGTTGAGTTATTATCAGGTTCAACTTAAAGTGAAGGTAACCGGTGTCATAATATGCCATGAAAATGCAACACGAATATATGCATCATATATCATCGGAAATAACTGGGTCAACTATATCCACACTAAGCATAAACATCACAACTCATAACACTTCTCTGGTTATGATTAATCATCACTTTAAACAGAATCTTTACTTAGAAAATTTATCATTTTTCTCCTCCAAGAAAATAACTCAAAATAATTACTTATATCCATAACCATATTACTTCTTCATAACAACTATTTCTTCTAGTTATTTAACCAACTTAGTTAGCTTCAAACTTCTGTAAACTAAGCATATCAACTTAAACAAGCAACCAAACAGAATATAAATAATATACTGGTGATTTAAATGCATGGATTAAATCATTAATTCAAGTTGAAAAATCACAAACATTGCAATGGCACCATGAAAATGTTGCTGTGGCTTTCCTTAGTGCAAATGAGGTTCACTCTCTGAAAATAATTATAAACACCAAAAGAAAACATCAAGAACCCTTTTGAAATTCACTAGAAAATCTAGACAGGAGAGAAAAATCTCATTTTTGGTGTGCTGCTAGATTTCTTCATAAAGAACACAATGCAAAAAAGAAACAATTCATTTGGACTTATGGTTAAAAAGTTTTGGGTGTTTGGAGCTCTCTGGAAAGAATTAAATTTGAATTTAAAGAAAACAGAACTGGGGGGTGACGTCGAAGGCGTAAACCTCGCGGGCGCCACCACTTGTACTACTTCGCGCGCGTACAGAGTGGCTCACTAGCGTTCCCCGCTAGTCAGGTGAGAGGGAGGGGGAGAGGGAAACATAGGGTGGCGCGTCTTCGCCGGAGTGCACACTGGCGAGGAGGGCTTCTTGGCCCGAACTAGAGGGAGGGATCGAAAGAGGAGACGGAGGCGTACCTGCCCGTACCTGTAGGTTAGCTAGGGGTGGTCGGACGGCGTCGGAAACGACCTCTCCAGCGGCGACAGGAAGTAGAGGTCGCCGGAGATGAAGACGACGGCGGAGGCCCTGGAAAGGTGGCCCGGGCCTGGGAGGGGCTGGAGCTACGAAGATGACCCGAGGGGATCGCCGGCAAGCTCGAGCTCGGGGACGGCGGCCCGCGGCCTTCCCGGCCGGGCTACAGCTTTCTACGAGATCGTGGAGTGTGTGTGAGGAGTGGATGATGCTCGAGGAGGCTGGGGAGGGCTCTATTTATAGCCGAGCGTCGAGAGGGGATTGGGCTCCGCCGAAGGACACCTGGACACGGCGCCCGGCAATGAACGGCGTCAATGAGCGAGGGGGAAGGCGACGCAACTCACGCGGGAACTGTGGGCGAGCGGAGACGAGCACAGGGGCAAGAGGGTGACGACGAGCACAGTGTGCAGCGCACTGTTGCGTTGGCCGGACCATGCCCGTGCTCGCTGCGGCAAGCACTGGCGTCGGCGAGCGCCAGGAGGGAGTTAAGAAGATCGGGACAATAATTGTGGCGAAGTTTGGCAAGGTTTGGCAGGCGGGGAAGCGATCACGCGAGCAACAGAGGCGCGGGCGCAACGCAGATCGCGTCGGCCGTATGCCAGCACGCCTGGACGAACGCGGTCACCGCGTGAACTCTGACCTCAGGCCGACCTAAGCCCAAACTTCATGTCTGGCATGTAGTTGTGGTAGATTGAGAGGTTACCACGCTTTGGTTTGAGCTCAGACGCAGTAGAATGGATTTCAACTGCCTGGTAAGTTTCTGGTCAGTAACTTTGAGAGATTACTGTGGTCAAACTACTGAGAGTTGGGAGCTGGGCTTTGGAGGTTAGCAATCATCTACTAAGGTGATGATGCACAAGAAAAATCAGCCACAATAGAGCAAGTAAAATGGTAGTTGCTGTAGAAACCACCATTTCTGTCCAGAACAGAAAATATTTTCTGTAGCAAAAATATTCCAAAAAGTGATGAAATATTTTTGCTCAGCAGGGTGCCCTAGGGTTCAAAGAATATTTGGGAATTTTCTCAGATTTTTGTGGGCAAGAAAAACTGGTGTTTCTTTGGAGCACATTGAGCTAGCTAGGGTTTAAGAGAGGGAAATGAATATTTTTTATTTAAGAAAAATATTCAAAATATTATTTTGAGGTGAACCGGAGAGAAAATGATAGTTAGAGAGGGAAATGAGACACTTGGGTGAAAGTCAAGGGGTACCCAAGTGTTTAAGTCCATATAAAAAGATTCAAAACTCCAGATTACAAAACCAAATCAAATGAAAATCAGATAAAAAGAAGAGGGCAAAAACCAGGCTGTCACAAATACTTGGTGTTGGCATCCCCCTTGAGCATCCACTTGAGGCCGCCCCTGCGCCTCCAATATTCCTCCTCAGAGCGAAGCAGCGCTTCGACTTGCCCTTCCAGGGCGTAACGGTGAGCCCATTCTTGCTCAGAGAATGGTCTCGCATTGGCCTGAGCATCAAGGTGCGCGATTTCGTTGACGAGACTCACCCTGAGTAGCTTGTCGTCGCGCCCTTGGGTCGCGCCCCATCCTTTGAGGCTCGCACGAAGACGGCCCCCAACCGCATTCCAGAACTCCAATGGGCCACGTTGATGGCCGGTGAGTTGTACGCATCTGAACCATTTCTCCCTGAAGATGGTATCGAAGCCTGGTACCACAAACCAAGCTATTTCAAAAAAGAAATGAGGGTTGCAACGAATCATGTCCTCCCCTGAAGACAGGATCAAGGGAACATGGTCCGACCCAATCCTCGTTTCGGCGAGGAGCGAGCACAACGGGTACACCACTTCCCAATCCGGAGACATGAACACGCGGTCCAGAACAGAGCGCACCGGGGCGAGCTGTTTATTAGTCCAAGTGTACTGAGCCCCGGTTCTGGTCACTTCCCTAAGTGCCATAAGTACATCAGTAAGAGGAGAAGGAGATACACATGCACTCTCTAACGGAATACAACAATCGATCCTAGCTAGATCGATGGGCAGTTGCGCTGCATGACCAGCTCAAGTCGGTAGCGCCGGAGACCAACACAAGTAGTCTAACAGCCCCCCGCAGTCTCATGATGGGATGGCCGAACGTTGAGACTGGACCTGAACTGTGTGAAAGTAGTAGTAGTCAGTCCTTTTGTGAAGATATCTGCATACTGTGAAGAAGTAGGAACATGCAACACACGCAATTCTCCCAAAGAAACCTTATCACGGATGAAATGAATGTCGATCTCGATATGTTTCATCCGTCGGTGCTGCACGGGGTTAGCCGACATATAAACCACAGAGACATTATCACAATAAACCACAGTAGACTTGGCGATGGGTTGATGAAGCTCCTCCAATAACTGCCGCAGCCAAGTCGTCTCAGCGACGACGTGGGCAACGGCCCGGTACTCCGCCTTAGCGCTAGACCTAGAAACAGTAAGTTGTCACTTTGACGACCAAGATATCAAATTATCCCCGAGAAAAACGCACAACCCAGAGGTAGAACGTCGAGTGTCGGGGCAGCCAGCCCAGTCTGCATCGGAGTAGGCAAGAAGAATGGTGGGCGATGATGGGTAGATATGTAAGCCATAGTCTAGGGTGCCTTTGAGATAACGTATGATGCGCTTGACAAGGTTGTAGTGAGAGGAGCGACGGGCGTGCATGAAAACACAGGCCTGTTGAACAGCGTAGGACAAATCAGGACGGGTGATCGTCATGTACTACAAGGCGCCGGTGAGACTGCGATAGATAGTAGGGTTATCGAGGAGGTCACCGTCTGATATGGAGAGTTTGGCGCCCGAGTCGATAGGAGTATGAACAGGATGACAGTCGGACATACCGGCTCGTTATGATGTCCAAAGCATACTGTCACTGAGAGAGGTGGAGACCCGAAGACAAGCGGGAGACGGCAACGCCGAGGAAGTGAGAGAGAGAGGGCCAAGGCCTGTCATGGAGAACTCGCGACCGAGGAGAGAAATAACATAGTCGATAAACGCCGGAGATGATGCAGTGAGAATGATGTCATCAACATACACTAGTAGAAAAAGGGTCATCTGTCCCGGTTGGTAAGGGCCTTTTTGTCCCGGTTTTTGAACCGGGCCTAAAGGGTCATTACTAATGCCCTAGCCCTTTAGTCCCGGTTCTTACATGAACCGGGACAGATGGGCCTCCACGTGGCCGGTGCGGCGAGCCCAGGAAGGAGGGCCTTTGGTCCCGGTTGGTGGCAATAACTGGGACTAATAGGCATCCACGCGTCAGCATTTCAGGGGCTGGGGTTTTTGTTTTTTTGAAGGGGGGTTGGGGGTTTTGGGGGGTTAATTTAGGTGTTTCATATATTGTGTTAGCTAGCTAATTAATAGAGAGAAGTGTCCTCTCTTATCTCCGTGCTTGGTCGACGCTACGTACTATATACGTATAGAGAGGACTAGACAAGCTAGCTAGTAAGAAAATGAAGGAAACAGAAGATCATCATGAACATATGCATACAGAGAGAAGTGATATCGACCACCTCTCCTTCTCCGAGAGATTGGTCGAACAACAAGTTCTCGTATATCTATCCGACACTACCGGCTACATATATACAATAATTATCTCTTACAATATAATCTCCTAATTATATATGAACACAGGGTCCACATAGTATTCTCCATTTTCAGCGATCACGTGGTCAAGGAAGAATGCCGCCAATTCCTCTTGAATTCCTCGCATACGATCTGGTGCTAGGAGTTCATCACGCATCTGAAAGATCTAATTTGAAGAAGGGGGTCAATATATATATATATATATATATATATATATATATATATATATATATATATATATATGAATAAATGAAACTCGACACAAATGATGGTAATAAAATAAAATTGTGAATATTATACGCACTTCATATTGTTCATCAGAGTAGCCCCGCTCACAAGTCGTGTGGCGGATGGACTCGCAAATGTAGTATCCACAGAAATCATTCCCTTGTTCCTGCCACAACCACTTTACAAGAAATAGAGGTCAATCAAACTGAAAAGCAAGCATGCTAAATGGTATTGATGAAACTAGCACTTGAATCACTAGGAGATGCGCGGAACATGCTACTATAGTACTTACTTTCGGGTGTCTAAATTGCAGCTTCTTCAGCAGTCCCGGAGCTTTTTTGGTGAATTTTCTCCAAACCCTGCCAGACAAAGAAAACAATTACTTGATATCAGGAAATGAACAAAGTTGTTGATATGGTTGATAATGATCGATTTAACTTACTTATCGAGCATTTGAGTCATGTCCGCATAGTCCTGGGGATCTTTTCGTCTCGAGTCTAAGACGGTTACTACTCCCTGCTCAAGCTTAATCTCTAGGAGAATATAGTGGAAGCCGCGCACGCATGCATAAGTGATCAATTACATTACTATAACCTGGACTAATAAGGGAAACCGAATATGCACAAGACAGTAACACTCACTTGAAGTTGCAAGGAAAGAGTATTATATCTTTGTTTTAATTTATTACCAACGATCGTAGCAAGTTGGCCTCGGTATTTTCGGCATGATATTTAACCTGAGTTGCATCTATGAGATTTGTGTTAATGAATCCAATATCACCGATTTGTCTTTTCTTCAATTCGGCGATCTTCAATCTGCATAATATAGTGAGGATAATTATAAATACATGCAATGAAAGAGCTGACCTATATAGAGAGACTTAATGACAGAAGTAGTACTACTTACAGACAGTAGCAAGTGACCGTTGATTTATCGAGGGCCTTTTGATTGAAAAACTGGAAGAACTCCTCAAATGGAACATTCAACAGTTCAATTCCAACGAGGTCATGCTCCTCTTTAACTCTCAGCGTCAAAGTATCCCTCCCCCAGACTCTCTGCATGTTTTCATGTACCAATCATGTAATCTTCGCATCATCGTTGTTAGAGATCTTTCATCTTTGATGAGAGGCTTCCCATAATGGTATTTGTGTTCGTCCACCTCCAAGAAATCATAATGTACATCGTTGGGCAGGTAATCTCCAAGATTGCTATAACCGGCCACCATCCTCGGATCATTAGTGACGATGTCGCTAGACACCTTGAGCGGGGGGGCACGATTGGTTTGCTTGTTCGCCGAGCTGGGCAATTTTTTCCCAGCTCGTCGTTCTTTAACCTTTGATCACTGACAGTACTCCCGACCGCTCCGCTTCGACAAATGTCTTTGCAATAATGCGCTCATAGTTGCCTTTCGGCGGAGACTTTGGTGGTTTTGTCAGGGCAGCCAGAGTGCGCTTCGCTTTCACCGGATCTACCTTCTCCTCCGGAGGTGGATGTTTCTTTGCTTTCACCCCTTCAAAGAAGTTCGTCACTTCGGCTTGCATGATCTTCGTGGTTTCCTCCTCGATCCTCTCGTATGGTAACTTGTCTGGAGTCTTCAGAGAAGGACCAAATCTGTATTGCGTCCCGCCTCTGGCTGTACTGCTAGATGCCGGCAGAGCAGACGGAGCGGCTGCGGCTGTCTTCTTTCCTTGCTTACCGGGCGGAGGAGAAGGACTACGACGCGCCGGAGCAGCCGGAGCGGCGGCGGGTCTCTTCCGCCCTTGTTGACGAGGCGGAGAAGGAGGAGGCTGGCTGCTCGGGCGCGCCGGCGCAGGCGGAGAAGGAGGCGGAGTGCCACCACGCGCCGGAGAAGGAGGCTGAGTGCCCTGATCACTCGCCGGAGGAGGAGGCGGAGTGCCGCCACGCGCCGGAGAAGGAGGCCGAGTGCCCTGATCACTCGCCGGAGGAGGAGGCGGAGTGCCGCCACGCGCCGGAGAAGGAGGCCGAGTGCCCTGATCACTCGCCGGAGGAGGAGGCGGAGTGCCCTTACTCGCTGGAGGCGTCCAGTTCGGAAGGTTGATGAGCTCCTTCCGCCATAGGCATGGAGTCTTCAGAGCAGAACCCAGTCGAGTCTCCCCTTCACCGGTAGGGTGGTCAAGCTGGAGGTCCTCAAATCCCTCCGTTATTTCGTCCACCGTCACCCTAGCATATCCTTCTGGAATCGGACGACAGTGAAAAGTTGCGCCGGGTTCAGGAGGTCGAACAGAGCCGACAACCGCCTTGACTTTGAAGTTCTCCCATCGCGTCATAAGGTGGCAATGTTGAGACTCCGTGATAGCATCCACGGGGTAGCTAGCAGGAGCCGTCAAGACATGCTCCGGCTGAAGCAGCTCGGTGGAAGCCACGTTGCTTCTCCGTTGAGATGGCGGGGTAGCTTCGGGGGTAGTTTTGGTAGGTCGATTGCTGCGAGCTACGTCTCGTTCCTCTAGCGCTTGAACCCTTTCGTGCAGCTTCTGAATTTCGGTCTGCTCCACTTTTTTCCTCCTCTCCTGGCATTTGTAACCGCCTACGTCCGAAAAACCAGCCTTCCACGGAACTGAGCCTGGCGTGCCTCGTGTCCGTCTAGGGTGCTCAGGATTCCCGAGGGCCATTGTGAGCTCGTTGTTATCTCTGTCTGGAACGAACGTCCCTTGGTGCGCTGCATCGAGATAGTGCCGAAGCCTCTTGACTGGTATTCTCATTTGCTCGTCCGTCCAAACGCACTTCCCTGATACAGGGTCCAAGGTTCCGCCAGCCCCGAAGAACCAAGTTCGGCAACGGTTTGGCCAGTTCATTGTCTCTGGTTCGATCCCTTTATCAAGCAGATCATTCTCAGCCTTGGCCCACTTAGGCCGGGCTTTGAGGTAGCCACCTGACCCCGTGCGATGGTGAAGCTTCTTCTTCGCAGCATTTTTCTTGTTTGTCGCTGACAACTTCTTACTCTTTTTCGATGACTTGTGGGACACAAATGCGGGCCAGTGATCTCTGATCTTCTCATATTTGCCGATGAATTCTGGTGTCTCTTCTTTGTCGACAAATGTTTTCAGCTCATTCTTCCACCTCCTGAATAGGTCTGCCATCTTCTTAAGAGCATGAGACTTGATTAATTGCTCTTTAACTGGCTTCTGCGGATCCTCCTCTGGCGGTAGGGTGAAATTTGCCTTCAGCGCAGTCCAAAGATCATCTTTCTGCATATCATTGACATAAGACACCTCAGGGTCTTCCTTCTTAGGCTTATACCATTGGTGGATGCTGATCGGGATCTTGTCCCTAACAAGAACCCCGCACTGAGTAGCAAATGCTTCCTTTGCCCGGATGGGTTCAATCGGTTGGCCGTCGCGCGCGATTGCTGTGATCTCAAACCTTTCATTTGAGCGCAACTTTCTCTTCGGGCCTCGTCTCTTTACCGAAGTTGTGATCGATCCGGAGGGCTAGAAAAAAGAAGAAAGACGAGAGTTAATTAATATGTGTACATACCAAAACAATGAGTGCATCAATTAGCTAGTCAGCACAGGCTTAACTAATATATTTACCTGGCCGAACTCTGTTCGGTCACCGGAGCCGTCACCACGAGCTCCTTCTTGCACCAGCATTGGGTCACCGGAGCCATCATAATCATGTCTTTCCTCCTCCACTCTTTGATCACCGTAGCCTGCTTCTTCATCCTGTTCTTCCAGACCATCATTGTCGTTAAGATATGACAAGACATCACCTCCGGCTAAGATTATGTCCCCCAACACCTCTTCTGCTTCCTCGTCTCGTCCGTGCTCCATTGTTTCTGCAAATATTACAACATGGCAATTATTACACAAACATGACAGCAGGTGGATATATTAGTGCAAACGTAGACCTAGCTTATTCCGGGTTTGGGGTGGCCTCGGCAACGCTTCAAGGGTACGGGCGCGGCGGGAGGGGGTAGGAGACCGACATCGTTTTTTCTAGGGTTTGGGTGTCCTCGAGAGTTTTGGTCGAGCGAGAGGGCCGGGGGGTGCTCCCGTGGTATAAGTTATCACGGTCGAAGTTATCTGGGAGGGGGTTATATCGACAACGACGACATACATACATGGGAAAATAATGTTATCGGGGAGGGGGTAGGTCGAACCCCCCCCCCCCCTCGTGTTGAAGTTATCGGGACACGGGCTATATCGACAACGACATATCCGATAAAAAATAAGAAGACGAAGAAGAAATAAAAAGAGGAGAAGAAGATATTAATAGAGGAGAAGATTGAAGAAAAAAAGAAGAAAAAAAAGAGGAGAAGAAGAAAGGAATAAAGGAATATTCTATTT
>NC_057811.1:83006836-83041514 GCF_018294505.1 Triticum aestivum
ACTAAAGGGGTGCATTGGTACCGGTTGGTGCCACCAACCGGGACCAATGCCCCCCCTTTAGTCCCGGTTGATGCCACCAACCAGGACCAAAGGCCTTGTGCTGCTGCGCCCGCGTCGAAAGTTTAGTCCCACCTCACTAGTTGAGAGGGGCGCGCAGTGGTTTATAAGCCCCACTGCCGCTCCCCTCTCGAGCTCCTCTCCATTGCAGGCTTACGGGCCTAATTGTCACTGCTATGCCTGATGGGCCTACTGGGCCTTCTGTGGGCCTGAATCCTGGCCCATCGATGGGTTTCTAGTCGTATTCAGGCCGTGGTGGCCCAGTAGGTGGCATATTTTTTATTTTTTGCCTGTTTTTTTGTTTTCTTTTTTGCTTTATTTATTTTGTTTTGTTTCTACTTACAACAAAAAACTTATTTATTTTATTTTATTTTGTTTCTAATTACTTATTTATTTTACTTTATGATAATTCTTTTTGCTATTAAATTTTCTAACAAAAAAGTTCTTTATGAAAATTCTTTTTGCTTTCAATGATTTTGAACAGAAAATACTTCGATAATTTTAGTTGCATCAATTTTATATAATTTTAGTTTCAATAATACTAGAGGTTGCTTATAATGTTTTGAAGAGAATATACTTTGATAATTTTAGTTTCCTAAATTTTATTTATGTTATTAAAGTTTATTTTATTTTGTTTCTACTTATATATTTTATTAAAGTTTATATTATTTTGTTTCTAATTACTTATTTATTTTATTTGTTATTTTTCATGCACCATTTTTCATGCATTTACTGATTATTTTGAGCTATAAGACCCTAAAATTGAAAAGCATTTCAAATGAACTCTGAAAAGGTTGAAAGTTGGCATGGTATCATCATTTCATCCACATAGCATGTGCAAGAAAGTTGAATGGTTACGGCAAAAACTGGATGCACTTCGTGTACAAAACAGAAAATCTCTTTCGAAGTATCACGATTTCATACGGAAACTTGTCTGTTACAAAGGGATTTTCTTTTTTTAAACTTACTTGAACTCCTGACTTTTTGTGTGTTCGAAATGCACCATTCAAAGCCACATCATCAATTTTCAACCCTTTCTGACTTCATTTCTTATTTTTCATGTATTTATTGATTATTTTGAGCTATAAGACCCTGAAATTGAAAAGCATTTCAAATGAACTCTGAAAAGGTTGAAAGTTGGCATGATATCATCATTTCATCCACGTAGCATGTGCAAGAAAGTTGAGAGGGTTACGACAAAAACTGGATGCACTTCGTGTACAAAATGGACAATGGTATCATACTCGTCTATTACAAAGTTGGCATGGTATCATCATAATAGTTGCGGGAGAAAGTCTTCACTTTTTCTTCGCTTGTGTCATTTGCTTATTGCGCCGTAACCATGGATAATCTTCATCGTTTATCAGGATGCTTGGGTCAGCCTTGACTTTGATGGGAGGAATTTCATGAAACTTTTCATAATCTTCAGACATGTCTGTCTTGCCCTCCACTTCCACGATGTCCCTTTTTCCTGAAAGAACTATGTGGCGCTTTGGCTCATCGTATGATGTATTCGTTCCTTATCTTTTCTTTTTCTCGGTTTGGTAGACATGTCCTTCACATAGATAACCTGTGCCACATCATTGGCTAGGACGAACGGTTCGTCAGTGTACCCAACATTTTTCAGATCCACTGTTGTCATTCCGTACTGTGGGTCTACCTGTACCCCGCCTCCTGACAGATTGACCCATTTGCACTTAAACAAAGGGACCTTAAAACCATGTCCGTAGTCAAGTTCCCATATGTCCACTATGTAACCATAATATGTGTCCTTTCCCATCTCGGTTGCTGCATCAAAGCGGGCACCGCTGTTTTGGTTGGTGCTCTTTTGATCTTGGGTGATCGTGTAAAATGTATTCCCATTTATCTCGTATCCTTTGTAAGTCAATACAGTCAAAGATGGTCCCCTGGACAACGAGTACAGCTCATCACAAACAGTGTTGTCACCTCTGAGACGTGTTTCCAACCAACTGCTGAAAGTCCTGATGTGTTCACATGTAATCCAGTCATCGCACTGCTCCGGGTGTTTGGAGCGCAGACTGTTCTTGTGTTCATCGACATACGGGATCACCAAGGTAGAGTTCTATAGAACTGTGTAGTGTGCTTGAGACCAAGAATGCCCGTCCCTGCATATTATTGAGTCTGCTCCTAGCGTGCCTTTCCCAGTCAGCCTCCCCTCATACCGCGATTTCGGGAGACCTATCTTCTTAAGGCCAGGAATGAAGTCAACACCAAACCCAATGACATCCTCTGTTTGATGGCCCATGGAGATGCTTCCTTCTGGCCTAGCGCGGTTACGGACATATTTCTTTAGGACTCCCATGAACCTCTCAAAGGAGAACATATTGTGTAGAAATACGGGCCCCAGAATGACAATCTCGTCGACTAGATGAACTAGGACGTGCGTCGTGATATTGAAGAAGGATGGTGGGAACACCAGCTCGAAACAGACAAGACATTGCGCGACATCACTCCTTAGCCTTGGTATGATTTCTGGATCAATCACCTTCTGAGAGATTGCATTGAGGAATGCACATAGCTTCACAATGGCTAATCGGACGTTTTCCAGTAGAAGCCCCCTCAATGCAACCGGAAGCAGTTGCGTCATAATCACGTGGCAGTCATGAGACTTTAGGTTCTGGAACTTTTTCTCTCGCATATTTATTATTCCCTTTATATTCGACGAGAAGCCAGTCGGGACCTTCATACTGAGCAGGCATTCAAAGAAGATTTCTTTCTCTTCTTTCATAAGAGCGTAGCTGGCAGGACCTTCATACTGCTTCAGAGGCATGCCGTCTTTTCGTGCAAACTTTGCAGGTCCTCCCGTGCCTCAGGTGTATCTTTTGCCTTCCCATACACGCCCAAGAAGCCTAGCAGGTTCACGCAAAGGTTCTTCGTCACGTGCATCACGCCGATTGAAGAGCGGACCTCTAGGTCTTTCCAGTAGGGTAGGTCCCAAAATATAGATTTCTCCTTCCACATGGGTGTGTGTCCCTCAGCGTCATTTGGAAGAGCTAGTCTGCCGGGACCCTTTCCAATGATTACGTGTAAATCATTGACCATAGCAAGTACGTGATCACCGGTACGCATGGCGGGCTTCTTCCGGTGATCTGCCTCGCCTTTGAAATGCTTGCCTTTCTTTCGACATTGATGGTTGGTCGGAAGAAATCGACGATGGCCCAGGTACACATTCTTCCCGCATTTGTCCAGGTATATACTTTCAGTGTCATCTAAACAGTGCGTGCATGCGTGGTATCCCTTGTTTGTCTGTCCTGAAAGGTTACTGAGAGCGGGCCAATCGTTGATGGTTACAAACAGCAATGCGTGCAGGTTAAATTCCTCCTGTTTGTGCTCATCCCACGTACGTACACCGTTTCCATTCCACAGTTGTAAAAGTTCTTCAACTAATGGCCTTAGGTACACATCAATGTCATTGCCGGGTTGCTTAGGGCCTTGGATGAGAACTGGCATCATAATGAACTTCCGCTTCATGCACATCCAAGGAGGAAGGTTATACATACATAGAGTCACGGGCCAGGTGCTGTGATTGCTGCTCTGCTCCCCAAAAGGACTAATGCCATCTGCGCTTAAACCAAACCATACGTTCCTTGGGTCAGCTGCAAACTCAGCCCAGTACTTTCTCTCGATTTTTCTCCACTTCGACCCGTCAGCGGGTGCTCTCAACTTCCCATCTTTCTTACGGTCCTCACTGTGCCATCGCATCAACTTGGCATGCTCTTCGTTTCTGAACAGACGTTTCAACCGTGGTATTATAGGAGCATACCACATCACCTTCGCAGGAACCCTCTTCCTGGGGGGCTCGCCATCAACATCACCAGGGTCATCTCGTCTGATCTTATACCGCAATGCACCGCATACCGGGCATGCGTTCAGATCCTTGTATACACCGCGGTAGAGGATGCAGTCATTAGGGCATGCATGTATCTTCTGCACCTCCAATCCTAGAGGGCATACGACCTTCTTTGCTGCGTATGTACTGTCGGGCAATTCGTTATCCTTTGGAAGTTTCTTCTTCAATATTTTCAATACCTTCTCAAATCCTTTGTCAGGCACAGCATTGTCTGCCTTCCACTGCAGCAATTCCAGTACGGTACCGAGCTTTGTGTTGCCATCTTCGCAATTGGGGTACAACCCTTTTTTGTGATCCTCTAACATGCGATCGAACTTCAGCTTCTCCTTTTGACTTCCGCATTGCGTCCTTGCATCGACAATGACCCGGCGGAGATCATCATCATCGGGCACTGGTTCCTCTTGATCTTCAGCAGCTTCCCCCATTGCAGCATCATTGGGCACATCGTCTGGTTCCTCTTGATCTTCAGCAGCTTCCCCCGTTGCAGCATCACCGTATTCAGGGGGCACATAGTTGTCATCGTCCTCATCTTCTTCGCCGTCTTCCATCATAACCCCTATTTCTCCGTGCCTCGTCCAAACACTATAGTGTGGCATGAAACCCTTGTAAAGAAGGTGGGTGTGAAGGATTTTCCGGTCAGAGTAAGACTTCGTATTCCCACATTTAGGGCATGGACAACACATAAAACCATTCTGCTTGTTTGCCTCAGCCACTTCGAGAAAATCATGCACGCCCTTAATGTACGCGGAGGTGTGTCTGTCACCGTACATCCATTGCCGGTTCATCTGCGTGTATTATATATAATTAAGTGTGTCAAAAACCATTACAGAACATCATGAATAGATAATTAAGTGACCAAATTAATAGAAGTTCATCATCACATTAAAACCAAAGTACATACATAGTACTCATCTAACAACATATAGCTCTCCAGAGCATCTAATTAATTAAACCATACATTGAAACTATGTAAAACATTTCAATGCGATAATAATCGCAACAAGGTAACAATTGATCCAACGGCATAATGATACCAAGACTCGATATGAACAGCATATTTTCTAATCTTTCTAATCTTCAAGCGCATTGCATCCATCTTGATCTTGTGATCATCGACGACATCCGCAACATGCTACTCCAATATCATCTTCTCCTCCTCAATTTTTTTATTTTTTCCTTCAAGAAATTGTTTTCTTCTTCAACTAAATTTAACCTCTCAACAATAGGGTCGGTTGGAATTTCCGGTTCACATACCTCCTAGATAAATAAAATCTATGTCACGTTGGTTGGCATAATTTTCATAAAAAATAAATGAACCAATAGTTATAAAGATAATATATACCACATCCGAATCATAGACAGGACGAGGGCCGACGGGGGCGGATACCAAAACCATCGCACTATATAATAACAAGCAATAAAATAGTAAGAAAATTAGACAAGTATCTATCTAAAGTCAGAATTTTTTTCTTTCAGAAAGAAGATAAGAACAAGAGGCTCACCACGGTGGTGCCGGCAACGAGATCAGCACGGGCAATCGACGGCGGTGAAGACGGGAATGGGACGTGACGGGCTGCTAAACCTAGACAAATCTCGAGGAAAATGGAGCTTTGAGGTCGAGCTTCGAGGGGAGAAAGATTAACTAGTGAGGCTCGGGCATTTCATCGAACACCTCATGTGCATAGGATGTGAGCTAGAGCACCACAAAGCTCTCCCCTCGCCGGCCAGAGAAAAACTGAGCACTAGAGTGCTCTGCTCGCGGGCGAGGGGTATATATAGGCACCTCATTGGTCCCGGTTCGTAGCATGAACCGGGACAAAAGGGCAGCCTGTGGTCCCGGTTCAAGCCACCAACCGGGACCAATGGTGGTGGGCCAGGAGCAAGGCCCATTGGTCCCGGTTCTTCCAACCAACCGGGACCAAAGGGGCCAGACGAACCGGGACCAATGCCCCCACGAGGCCCGGCAGGCCCCTGGCCTCATGAACCGGGACCAGTGCCCCCATTGGTCCCGGTTCTGGACTGAACCGGGACTAATGGGATGACCCGGCCTGAACCAAAGCCCTCTTTTCTACTAGTGGAATAGGAGGAGGTAGGCTGTGTAGGTAGTGGATTTGTAGATAAAAAGAGAAGTGTTGCATTTAGAGGCAACGAAGCCAATGGATGCGGCATAGGTGGCAAAGTAAGTGAACCAGGCACGAGGGGCTTGCTTAAGTCTGTAAATAGATTTCTTAAGAAGACAAACGTGCGAGGGGGCGGTCGGATCTTGAAATTCGAGGGGCTGCTGACAGTAAACTGTCTCGGTAAGGTTTCCGTGGAGAAAAGCATTTTTTAACGTCTAACAGGTGAATGGGCCACGAGTGAGAAGTAGCGAGAGAGAGAACGGCACGAATGGTGCTCGGCTTAACTACTGGAGAGAAGGTCTCGTCGTAGTCGATTCCTTCGGTTTGAGAAAAACCGCGGACGACCCATCGCGCCTCTAGCGAGCTAGGGATCCGTCAGAATTATACTTATGCCGAAAAACCACTTCCCACTAATGATCGGAGCCGTGGATGGTCGAGGAACGAGCGACTAGGTCTCGTTCTGAAGGAGGGCTCGGTACTCATCACCCATGGCACTAGACCAGCGTGGGTCGGCCAGGGCTGCGCGGTAGGTGCGGGGAAGTGGCGAGGCACCCTGAAGATTGGCGAGAAAATTGAGTCGACGAGTGGGTATGTGGAAACCTGTTTTGGCCCGGGTGCGCATGTTGTGAGGGTTAGCTGGAGGCGCGACAGCGGCAGCGCGGGGTGGAAGCGGTCGTGGGGTGGAAGGACTGCCGGAAGAAGTGGAGGCAGGGCTGGTGGACGGCGAGCTGCTGGAAGAACCGGGGGTGGGAGGGTTCGAGCGCGGGGTAGAGTCCGTAGATGTGGCAGGGTGCGATCGCGGGGAAGAAGCTCCTGGGGCGGTGGTCGCATGGGGCGAAGGGACTGTCGGGGCAGCGTTCTGGTCAGGTGAGACGGCTGCCGTGGGAGCGGTTGGACCAACACAGAATGGTGCCATGGCAAGGTCCGGCGGTGGGATAGCGGCTAGATGAGAGAAGTCGATTGGCGAGGGGTCTTGGGGGTGTGAGAGAAGGGAAAGACAAACTCATCGAAGGTGATGTGCCGCGAGACGTAGACGCGACCTGTAGAGGGATCGTGTGGCACCCAAAAATTTTATTTGGTTTTTCAAACTTTTACTTGATTTGAGGGATGTTATTTAAAATTTTCTTCTAAAGAACCCTCCCTCTCAAAGATTTTCTTTTCTGACAAGTATTTTGTTTGGATTCACCCAAGACTTGATTTTGGTCTTGGAGGTTTTTCCACCTTATGTTGGCTCAACACCAAATGTTTTTCATTTGGGAAATTTCTTTTGGAAAAATCTTTTAAATAGCCCTATGGCATTTGTAGTGATCTTCTCCCCTTTTCAAAAACCTCCTCTTGCCATGACATGAGTGGAAATCCCCTCCCAAAAGCCATCTCCCATCTTTGTGTCAAGATATACTTCAAATCCAGCAAGTTGAACCTCCCCATGATTTTTCTTCCATCTATTTCTTATCAAAAATAATTTCTGCCCTCTACTTTGGCTCTTGGAGATTTACAAAGGAACTACCTTTTGTCCTTTGAGTTTTGCCTCCAAACCTTTTTCCCTAGCTAGTCCTTAGAGCCCTCAACCTAGATCCATGAAGATCCACTGGTCTCCAATTCAAATTTTTCAAATTGAACTTGCTGCAAGTTTGGACCATATTTGCCAAATTTGATGAAATTCAATTGTTTTCTCCTCCTAAAAATCTGAGAAAATTCAGGCAGCCTTTGGATGCATTGAGAGGTCACCTCACCAAGTCCCAGCTCCAGAAAAAAATTCTCCATGCCAAATCATTTCGTCGAACACCTGAAGGGCACTGTTACTGTCAATGTTCAGAAGTTCAGTAAACAGTTTCAGTGAGCACTGTCGTTTTCTTCAGAACCCGTTCTCGATCTCGCCAGTGGCCGCGGTGGCGCCGTGCGCCCTGTTATCCCTGCGCCGCACGATCGCCTGGAGGTTCGCGGGCGTCGGCGACGAGCAGGAGGAGGTGCGCCACCCCGTGAGCGACGGCAGCAGCGGCCTTTGCGGTTGCCAGAGAGAGGCGCAGCGTTGGACGGCGCCGTCCAGCGCCGCCCAAGCCACCAGAGGCCACCGCGTGGCCATCCACTCACCCGTGAACGCTGCAGTCCGTCGTTGTGAACTGGTAGGCGCGGAGCGCGCTCCCTGCCGCCGTCGTGCCCGTACGGCCATCCCGTAGAGGACCGGTGCATTACGCCTAGCCCGACCGAGGTTTAGCGGGGGAACGGCACCAGTGATCCTCCCTGATGGTGCCTAGCCGCTTAAACCCCCTGCCCAACCTCTGCCTCGCCGTAATCGCTCGCCGGAGCTATCCCGTTCACGGCCACCCCCTCGGATCGCCTATAAAAGGAGGTCCCGAGCTCGAACTCGAACCCACAGCACCTCTGCACACCACCAATACCACGCCAAGCCACTGGAAGAGCCCCGAGGGAGCCTTCTTCCCCAACTCCGGCCGCCTCGACCCGCCACGGGATCCAGCGCGATTCACTCCCGTGCGTACACCCCTACCCCTCAGCTCTTGCCAGTAGCTTCCTAGTTCATCCACTCTTCTGACCCGCGCATCAATTTGGAGTTTGCAGCACCCACCGGAGTACTCCACCATCGCCCGAACCACCGTCTGCCGGAGAAAGTGTCGCCATCGACGTGGTGCTCTCCGACGGACAAGTCCACCACCCACCGACGCGGAAGATCACCCTGAACCAATTGGTACCCTCCGATCTCTCTGCCTCGCCGTGGTTCAACGCCGGCGACCACCACAGCCTTCGGGCGCCGGCGAGCTCCGTTGGGAGTTTTAAACCTGACGGGTGGGACCCCCCCGTCAGCCTCTCTCTTCTCCCCCTTCGAACCATTTTCTGGTAGCGCCTTCGGGCAAAATGTGTTTTCTCTTTGGGCTGGCGCATTTCCTACCGAACCGTTTTCTGGTTTTTCAAACAAGTCCCTGGTTCTTTTCTGTTTCATCACAGATCAGTCCCTGGACTAAAACCCTTATATCTTTTTAATAAAATATGATTTTTGATTGATTCTTTTTCTGTCAGTCTTGTATTTTTGTCTAGTTTTTTATAGTATCTATTTGGAAAAAATTTGGAACAACTTTTATGCACGCAACGATTTTCACGTTAGTATACGGTTTCGTTATACCGTAGGTTCCGGAGGAGGTGACGGAGCCGCGAACTTCGCCGAGCTAGACTCCGACTTCTCCGAACCAGGCAAGCATGTTTGAACCTTTGATATGATAGGTGTTTTGCATGTTTGCGTGAATGGTTTGTGCATGGCATATGAGCATCTGTGAGTAATACGTTGCATGCAAGGCAACTAACCGTGTGTCTCGAGGTTACTGTGATCTTTGATGAGAGATGACCTGATCATGTGGTGACATGAAAGGTAGTAAGATGGTATTGTTGTAGCATGCCAGTCTTACGTCATCTGATGAACTCCGACGCTAACGTGGGCTGAGCCACGTTATCGTTCTTCCCCTTTCGTGCTACCACATGTTTTCTACAAAGAATACGGTTTAGTAAGTTGTTAACCTCTTTCCTTGTACACACCAAATAGAGGGGCCGGGATGAGGGTTCCATGGCCCTGGATTAAAGCCAGTCATCCGGTCAGGGGGCATGGGTGTTTCCGGTTGGAACCGAGAGGGGGGCACCCCTTAGAGCGCGCGGTATAAATTTGATCCCATGCTACGCGAGGTTGTAGCCTCCCCGTCTCAAAGTTTTTCTTGAACGTTGCCGAGGGTGATTCCTGGCATCGGAATGTTGAATGGGTGTGTACTGGTTAGATGTGTTTCTCCTAAAACACCGTAAACGGAACTAGTCACTTGTGACTACAGAAATCCGTTGGCTGTGGTTAAATAGTACAAACTCTGCACAGTCAAATCCTTCCGAGTCATCGTGTCCATGGTCAAGGACCATGGCCAGTATATCCATATCTATGTCAGTCCTCGTGGTATATCCCCGGTGAACAAGCTTGAGTGGTAAACCCGGTTGAATCGTTATTCCTGTGGATGGACTAACCTTTTATTCATCTCGTACCTGAATATTCCCTTGCAATGATTTAAATTCATGAGCCACTGAAATATTAAGTTATGAAATATAAGCCCTTTATGTGATGTCGCTTAGACGTCCGACTGTGGCACTCTCGTCATTTACTTTCAATATAAGCCCTTTATGTGATGTCGCTCAGACGTCCGACTGTGGCACTTTTGTCTTTTACTTTCAATATAAGCCCTTTATGTGATGTCGCTCAGACGTCCGACTGTGGCACTCTTGTCATTTATTTTCAATATAAGCCCTTTATGTGATGTCGCTCAGACGTCCGACTGTGGCACTTTTGTCTTTTACTTTCAATATAAGCCCTTTATGTGATGTCGCTTCAGACGTCCGACTGTGGCACGCACTGTCATTTGTTTTCCATTATAAGCCCTTTATGTGGTGTCGCCTTGACGCCCGACTGCGGCATTGTTATTTCATTTGTATCCTTTCGAGGAGTCATTCAGACACTCGATTGGCCTTCAGTATTACTTTGGGATTTTCGGGAGGACTACCGCCCGACTTCCCTTTTTATTTTTCCCATGCATTGCTATCCCATTCTCTGAGTGCGCGTTGTTAATCTGTTCATATGCATCATGTTTACATTTGTTATATCTTATGTCCGAACTTTCTTGCGAGTACTTTCATAGTACGCACCTGGCTTGTTGATTTGGCCAGATGTTGACGAAGGCGATCTCATGGATGAAGAGTTTGATAGTGAGTCCGACGCCTAGAGGAAACCCAGTCAGTCCCGTGCGATCCTGGATATTGGTCACTTGTATTATATACGCTTCCGCCACCCGCAATAAGAATCCTCGAGCCTCACTCCGACGCTCGATGAGCTGTAAGATTTAGGGGTCATGTCACCCACTTCACTGTGATATATCCACCACCGCTTTTATTGTGAGTCAGTAGTTATGCCACCCTATCCGCCTATATGTATTATCGGTGTGCTTGTAATAAATTGTTGAGCAGTCTCCGCTCAACCTTGTATTATATTTAGTACTCCTGGTTTTTCTTCTGTGATCAAGAAATTGTCTACCAGTGAGGAGGATTCTTCTCCACTGGCCCGTAAAAGGGATCGGTTTTCTCAATAAATATTTTTGTTGAAAAACCGGTCGTGACAGATCGAGGCAACGATACCCTTGTGATCACGGGGGTAACCTATGAAGACACAAGCGACCGAGCGCGCGGCAAGTTTGTGAGGGCGGTGGCTTCCATGTTAGGGTAGTAGAGGCACCCAAAGACACGGAGGTGAGTGTACGTGTGTGGTGTTTTGTGAAGGATATCGTGAGGTGTGACGAGAGAGAGACGCTTGGTGGGGCGAAGGTTAAGGAGAATGGTGGCGGTGGTGAGTGCATCAGCCCAGTAGCGTGGTGGCATGGAGGCTTGGAGCGGAAGGGTGCGTATTACGTCATTGGTCGAGCGAATAGCACGTTCAGCTTTACCGTTCTGGGAAGATGTGTATGGCAAATAAAAACGCATCACCATACCGAAGGGAAGAAAGAAGTTGCGACTTTGTGCGCTATCAAACTCACGCCCGTTGTCACATTAGAGAGTCTGTATGGTCTGCCCAAAGTGAGTGCGAACATAAGAATGAAAGAATTGAAAAATGGCAGGAACGTCAGACTTGAGTTTTAGAGGAAAAGTTCAATGGTAGCATGAAAAATCATCAATAAGCAGGAGATAATACTTGCTCCCAGAGGCGCTAGACAAAGGAGCAGTCCAAACATCACAATGTATAAGATCAAACGGGGCAGTAGTTCGACTAGTGCAGGAAGTAGAAGGGAGGCGGACATGCTTTCTAGTCTGACAAGAATCACACAAGTGTCCATCCGAAATAGGTTTATTACAATGTTCTAAATTTTTATTTAAACGAAAAGTAGCATCGCCGGGGTGGCCCAAACGCCGGTGACAAAGGTCGGTGAGGCGGGAAACGGTGACGGCGAGGGCAGTGGGTGCAGCGGGAGGGAAGATGTCATACAGTTTGCCGTTACTGTTGCATCATAGAAGCCCCACCTTGGTTGGATAGTCCTTCACAGAGAGACCATAAGGATCAAATTCAGCGGAGCAGTTATTATCAGTGGTTAAGCGATGAATGAAAAGGAATTTTTTAATGAGATTAGGGGCAACTAGCACGTTGTTGAGGTATAGGGGTCGATTAGGGTTAGGAAGACAGGAGGAACCAACGTGACTAATAGGCATAGCACTACCGTTTCCGACAAAAACAGGGGGATAATTTGATAAAGTGGCGATGGAGGAAAGCATACCGGGATCAGCCGCTAGATGAGAGGAGGCGCCGGAGTCCGCAACCCAGCCACCGCTGGGTGACTGGATCGGCAGGTTGTACAAAGCGCTCATCAGGGCGGAGTGGTCGACGGTGTTGGAGGCGGCGGCCGTCGGCGGGTGGAAGTACTGCTGCGCCTAGTACTGCTGCGGAAGAGGTGGCGCTGGCAGGAACTGCTGCTGATGAGGAGGCGTCGGCAGGTACTGCTGCGGTGGAGGGTAGCCCATCGAGGACAGCTATTGGAGGTGGCCGCCGAAGGCGGCGTAGGCATGCGGCGGCCGCGGACCAAGGATCCCGGGCGCCGGGCGAGGTTGAGGTGGGAGGGCCATCAGGCATGCGTTCAGATCCTTGTACGCACCGCGGTAGAGGATGCAGTCATTAGGGCATGCATGTATCTTCTGCACCTCCAATCCTATAGGGCATACGACCTTCTTTGCTGCGTCTGTACTGTCGGGCAATTCATTATCCTTTGGAAGCTTCTTCTTCAATATTTTCAATAGCTTCTCAAATCCTTTGTCAGGCACAGCATTCTCTGCCTTCCACTGCAGCAATTCCAGTACGGTACCGAGCTTTGTGTTGCCATCTTCGCAATTGGGGTACAACCCTTTTTTGAGATCCTCTAACATGGGATCGAAATTCAGCTTCTCCTTTTGACTTTCGCATTGCGTCCTTGCATCGACAATGACTCGGCGGAGATCATCATCATCGGGCACTGGTTCCTCTTGATCTTCAGCAGCTTCCCCCGTTGCAGCATCATTGGGCACATCGTCTGGTTCCTCTTGATCTTCAGCAGCTTCCCCCGTTGCAGCATCACCGTATTCAGGGGGCACATAGTTGTCATCGTCCTCTTCTTCTTCGCCGTCTTCCATCATAACCCCTATTTCTCCGTGCCTCGTCCAAACATTATAGTGTGGCATGAAACCCTTGTAAAGCAGGTGGGTGTGAAGGATTTTCCGGTCAGAGTAAGACTTCGTATTCCCACATTTAGGGCATGGACAACACATAAAACCATTCTGCTTGTTTGCCTCAGCCACTTCGAGAAAATCATGCACGCCCTTAATGTACTCGGAGGTGTGTCTGTCACTGTACATCCATTGCCGGTTCATCTGCGTGCATTATATATAATTACGTGTGTCAAAAACCATTACAGAACATCATGAATAGATAATTAAGTGACCAAAT
The DNA here is from genome assembly GCF_018294505.1 of Triticum aestivum. Taxonomy (NCBI): domain Eukaryota; kingdom Viridiplantae; phylum Streptophyta; class Magnoliopsida; order Poales; family Poaceae; genus Triticum; species Triticum aestivum. Next base: position 83,020,380 of record NC_057811.1, read on the forward strand.
TAATAGAAGTTCATCATCACATTAAAACCAAAGTACATACATAGTACTCATCTAACAACATATAGCTCTCCAGAGCATCTAATTAATTAAACCATACATTGAAACTATGTAAAACATTTCAATGCTAAAACAAATGCGATCATAATCGCAACAAGGTAACAATTGATCCAACGGCATAATGATACCAAGCCTCGGTATGAACGGCATATTTTCTAATCTTTCTAATCTTCAAGCGCATTGCATCCATCTTGATCTTGTGATCATCGACGACATCCGCAACATGCTACTCCAATATCATCTTCTCCTCCTCAATTTTTTTATTTTTTTTCCTTCAAGAAATTGTTTTCTTCTTCAACTAAACTTAACCTCTCGACAATAGGGTCGGTTGGAATTTCCGGTTCACATACCTCCTAGATAAATAAAATCTATGTCACGTTGGTCGGCATAATTTTCATAAACAATAAATTAACCAATAGTTATAAAGATAATATATACCACATCCGAATCATAGACAGGACGAGGGCCGACGGGGGCGGATACCAAAACCTTCGCACTATATAATAACAAGCAATAAAATAGTAAGAAAATTAGACAAGTATCTATCTAAAGTCAGAATTTTTTTCTTTCAGAAAGAAGATAAGAACAAGAGGCTCACCATGGTGGTGCTGGCGACGAGATCGGCACGGGCGATCGACGGCTGTGAAGACGGGAATGGGACGTGACGGGCTGCTAAACCTAGACAAATCTCGAGGAAATGGAGCTTTGAGGTCGAGCTTCGAGAGGAGAAAGCTTAACTAGTGTGGCTCGGGCATTTCATCGAACACCTCATGTGCATAGGAGGTGAGCTTGAGCACCACAAAGCCCTCCCCTCGCCGGCCAGAGAAAAACAAAGCACTGGAGTGCTCTACTCGTGGGCGAGGGGTATATATAGGCACCTCATTGGTCCCAAGTCGTGGCATGAACCAGGACTAAAGGGCAGCCTGTGGTCCCGGTTCAAGCCACCAACCGGGACCAATGGTGGTGGGCCACGAGCGAGGCCCATTGGTCCCGGTTCGTCCCACCAACCGGGACCAAAGGGGCCAGACGAACCGGGACCAGTGCCCCCACGAGGCCCGGCAGGCCCCTGGCCTCACGAACCGGGACCAGTGCCCCCATTGGTCCCGGTTCTGGACTGAACCGGGACTAATGGGCTGACCCGACCTGAACCAAAGCCCTCTTTTCTACTAGTGGTATAGGAGGAGGTAGGCTGTGTAGGTAGTGGATTTGTAGATAAAAAGAGAAGTGTCGAATTTAGAGGCAACGAAGCCAATGGATGCGGCATAGGTGGCAAAGCGAGTGAACCAGGCACGAGGGGCTTGCTTAAGTCTGTAAAGAGATTTCTTAAGAAGACAAACGTGTGAGGGGGCAGTCGGATCTTCAAATTCGAGGGGCTGCTGACAGTAAACTGTCTTGGTAAGGTTTCCGTGGAGAAAAGCGTTTTTAACGTCTAACAGGTGAATAGGCCACGAGTGAGAAGTAGCGAGAGAGAGAACGACGCGAATGGTGCTCGGCTTAACTACTGGAGAGAAGGTCTCATCGTAGTCGATGCCTTCGGTTTGAGAAAAACCGCGGACGACCCATCGCGCCTTGTAGCGAGCTAGGGATCCGTCAGAATTATACTTATGCCGAAAAACCACTTCCCACTAATGATCGGAGCCGTGGATGGTCGAGGAACGAGCGACTAGGTCTCGTTCTGAAGGAGGGCTCGGTACTCATCACCCATGGCACTAGACCAGCGTGGGTCGGCTAGGGCTGCGCGGTAGGTGCGGAGAAGTGGCGAGGCACCCTGAAGATTGGCGAGAAAATTGAGTCGACGAGAGGGTATGTGGAAACTTGTTTTGGCCCGGGTGCGCATGTTGTGAGGGTTAGCTGGAGGCGCGACAGCGACAGCGCGGGGTGGAAGCGGTCGTGGGGTGGGAGGACTGCCGGAAGAAGTGGAGGCAGGGCTGGTGGACGGTGAGCTGCTGGAAGAACCGGGGTGGGAGGGTTCGAGCGCGGGGTAGAGTCCGTAGATGAGGAGGCCTTAGATGTGGCAGGGTGCGGTCGCGGGGAAGAAACTCCTGGGGCGGTGGTCGCATGGGGCAAAGGGACTGCTGGGGCAGCGTTCTGGTCAGGTGAGACGGATGCCGTGGGAGCGGTTGGACCAACACAGAATGGTGCCATGGCAAGGGCCGGCGGTGGGATAGCGGATAGATGAGAGAAGTCGATTGGCGAGGGGTCTTGGGGGTGCGAGAGAAGGGAAAGACAAACTCATCGAAGGTGACGTGCCGCGAGACGTGGACGCGACCTGTAGAGGGATCGAGGCAAGGATACCCTTGTGATCACGGGGGTAAACTATGAAGACACAAGCGACTGAGTGCGCGGCAAGTTTGTGAGGGCGGTGGCTTCCATGTTAGGGTAGCAGAGGCACCCAAAGACACGGAGGTGAGTGTACGTGCGTGGTGTTTTGTGAAGGATCTTGTGAGGTGTGATGAGAGAGAGACGCTTGGTGGGGCGAAGGTTAAGGAGAATGGTGGCGGTGGTGAGTGCATCAGCCCAGTAGCATGGTGGCATGGAGGCTTGGAGCAGAAGGGTGCGTATTACGTCATTGGTCGAGCGAATAGCACGTTCAGCTTTACCGTTCTGGGAAGATGTGTATGGGAAAGAAAAACGCATCACCATACCGAAGGGAAGAAAGAAGTTGCGAATTTGTGCGCTATCAAACTCACGCCCATTGTCGCATTAGAGAGTCCGTATGGTCTGCCCAAAGTGAGTACGAACATAAGAATGAAAGAATCGAAAAATGGCAGGAACGTCAGACTTGAGTTTTAGAGGAAAAGTCCAATGGTAGCATGCAAAATCATCAATAAGCAGGAGATAATACTTGCTCCCAGAGGCGCTAGACAAAGGAGCAGTCCAAACATCACAATGTATAAGATCAAACGGGGCAGTAGTTCGACTAGTGGAGGAAGTAGAAGGGAGGCAGACGTGCTTTCCAGTCTGACAAGCATCACACAAGCGTCCATCCAAAATAGGTTTATTACAATGTTCTAAATTTTTATTTAAACGAAAAGTAGCATCGCCGGGGTGGCCCAAACGCTGGTGCCAAAGGTCGGTGAGGCGGGAAACGGTGACAGCGAGGGCGGTGGGTGCAGCCGGAGGGAAGATGTCATACAGTTCGCCGTTACTGTTGCATCGAAGAATCTCCACCTTGGTTGGATAGTCCTTCACAAAGAGACCATAAGGATCAAATTCAGCGGAGCAGTTATTATCAGTGGTTAAGCGACGAACGAAGAGGAAATTTTTAATGAGATTAGGGGCAACTAGCACGTTGTTGAGGTATAGGGGTCGATTAGGGTTAGGAAGACAGGAGGAACCAACGTGACTAATAGGCATAGCACTACCGTTTCTGACAAAAACAGGGGGGATAATTTGATAAAGTGGCGATGGAGGAAAGCATACCGGGATCAGCCGCTCGATGAGAGGAGGCGCCGGAGTCCGCAACCCAGCCACCGCTGGGCGACTGGATCGACAGGTTGTACAGAGCGCTCATCAGGGCGGAGTGGTCGACGGTGTTGGAGGCGGCGGCCGTCAGCGGGTGGAAGTACTGCTGCGCCTGGTACTGCTGCGGAAGAGGTGGCGCTGGCAGGAACTGCTGCTGATGAGGAGGCACCGGTAGGTACTGCTGCGGTGGAGGGTAGCCCATCGGGGACGGCTGTTGGAGGTGGCCGCCGAAGGCGGCGTAGGCGTGCGGCGGCCGCGGACCAAGGATCCCGGGCACCGGGCGAGGTTGAGGTGGGAGGGCCATCGAGTAGGCGTAGACGTGCCCCGTCCACGGCGGCCTAGCCGCGGCCCCCTGATTGTTAGACTGTATATACGTAGCCTCTGTAATATACTGTAACATTGTATTGTACCCCTTGGGGTACCCTCTATATAATGAGATAGCCACACCCCGGTTTAGGGTGTCAAGCAGTTCCCAACATATTACGTTTTACATGGTATCAGTTTAGGTTAAGATGGCTTCCACTGCCTCTACCGCCGCCGCCGCCGTCGTTACGCCGACCTCTGTCGCCGCCCCCGCCATCACTGCGCCGGCCCTTGGGTCGCCGTTCCTGGCCTCGCGCCCCCTTGCGATGGCCCATGGCGCTCCTCCATCGCCTGGTTCCCAGATCAGATCGGGCCTCCCTGGCGATCATGTCGACCCGCCCAATGTCGCGGCGGGCGATCTATACTCGTGCGGCGCTCCTGCAACAGCTCATGGTGGGCCGCCTCCACCGTCGTCCTGGATGCCGCCGCCGTCGTCCTGGATGGCGCCGCCGTCCGGTGCGCCTCCTGTCCCGCACCACTACGGCGTCCAGTCGTCCCATCCCTACGGCGCACCGCCACACCAACCCTACCCGGCGCCACACCAACCCTACCCGGTGCCGTCGCCGTCGTCTCCTGGGGCTGTCGCTGCTATGCAGCCCTACTCAGTGCCCCCGACGCATCTCTACCCTGCGCCACCCCAAGCCTACCCGGCTCCGTTGCTGCCGCCCCATGTGGCTGCGGCTGCCTTGCAGTATGGGGCGCCAGCTGCGGCGTCCTACGGCGCCCCGACGGCTGGTTCTGTCGGGCCCTATCCGTCCTACTCGGGACCGGCTGCACATTCGTCGATGGGCTTCTACGCACCGCCGCATGCTCGCGGTGATCAGGCCGCAGTGTCGTCGCCGTTTTACTTCTCACACCTGCTACCGGTGAAACTCACGCCGGACAACTACTTGTCCTGGCGTGCCCAGGTGTTGCCTCTTCTGCGGAGTCGCTACCTGGAGGGCTACGTCGACGGGTCCATCCCGTGTCCGCCCCCTCAGCACCCGGCGTATCATGCATGGGTGGCCCAGGATCAAGCCATCCTCTCCGCCATCCAGTCCTCGCTCGCTCCGAGCGTCTCGTCGCTGGTCATCTTCGCCGCTACGTCACGAGAGGCGTGGGCGGCTCTTCACACGAGCTTCGCCTCTCAGTCTCAGGTGCGTGCCCACTCTATCCGCACCGAGCTAGGTGAGACCAAGCTTGGTGACCTCAGCATTACGAACTACTTCAACAAGATCAGGGGCCTCGCCGACACACTGGCTTCGATTGGCCAGTCTCTGCAGGACGAGGAGTTCACCACCTTCGTGCTAACGGGCTTGATGATGATTATGACAATCTCGTTGAGAACGTTCATGGCCGTGATGATCCACTTCCACCTCGCGAGCTTTACGCCTGACTCCTTGGCCGCGAACAGCGCATCAAGGCGCGTCGTGTCTCACCAGGTTTTGCCTCTGCCAATGCCGCGACTCGTGGCAAACCTCCGCGGTCATCATCTTCCGGTGGCAAGCCGGCACCGTCTTCACAACCGGCCCCGCGTGGCAATGCGCCATCCATCACGGGGGCAACCGGCCGGTTGCTTGCTGATCCTCCTGCGGTGCCCCGCAGGCCTGCCAGCTATGTGGCCTTGAGCGCCACATCGCCTCTTGCTGCCATCGTCGCTACAAGCAAGATTTCCTGGGCCTCGGCAACAATGGTAAAGGGAACGACAAGCAGGCCGCCGCCGTCGTGACGAGTCATGATCATGGTCGCGCTCCGTCCTACTCCATTGATCCGACATGGTATATGGACACCGGAGCTACTAACCACCTCACCGGCGAGATGGGCAAGCTCTCTACTCAGGAGCCATATCGTGGTCATGATCAGGTGCACACCGCCAGTGGAGCAGGTATGCGCATCTCTCATGTTGGTCAGGCTTCCTTGCACACAATTTTCACAAACTACATCTTTCCAATGTCCTTCGTGTTCCCTCTGCTACGCGTAGTTTGTTGTCTATTCCTCAACTTACACGTGATAATAATGCCCTTGCTGAGTTTCACCCTTTTCGTTTCTTTATCAAGGATCGGGACACGAGGGCCGTTCTGCTTAGCGGTCGTCTTCGCCATGGCTTGTACGCACTTGATGTGTCACGCACACCCTCCATGAAGTCTTCTCCTCAGGCGTTCAGTGGTGTCCGTGTGTCGCCTACTCACTGGCATGCGCGCCTTGGTCATCCTGCAGCTCCCATAGTTCGTCATGTGTTGCATCATTATGAGCTACCAGTTGTGTCCAATAAAACTACTGAAACTGTCTATGATGCCTGTCAGCAGGGCAAGAGTCACCAACTTCCGTTTTCAGAGTCTAGTCGTGTTGTGAAACATCCTCTTGAGCTTGTGTTTTCTGATGTCTGGGGTCATGCCCAGACATCCGCTAGTGGTCACAATTATTATGTCAGTTTTATTGATGCTTATAGTCGATTTACTTGGTTATATCTTATTAAGCACAAGTCTGATGTGTTCGATGTTTTTATTCAGTTTCAAGCACACGTTGAGCGTCTCCTTAAACAGAAAATCATCCATGTCCAATCCAACTGGGGTGGTGAATACCACAACCTCAACTCGTTTTTTAACAAACTTGGGATTTCGCATCGCGTGTCATGTCCTCATACACATCAGCAGAATGGAATTGCCGAACGTAAGCATCGTCACCTCGTTGAAACTGGCCTAACCTTACTAGCTCATGCATCCGTTCCGTTTCGGTTCTGGAGTGATGCTTTCTCCACAGCCTGTTTTCTTATTAATAGGCTTCCCTCACAACTTCTGAAAATGCAAACCCCGCTTGAACTCTTGCTCAATGAAATCCCAGACTACACATTCTTCAAAGTGTTTGGGTGTGCATGTTGGCCTCACCTTCGTCCATATAACAAGCGTAAGCTAGAGTTTCAGTCTAAGAAGTGTGTTTTTCTCGGGTATAGTTCCCTCCACAAAGGGTACAAGTGCCTACATGTTCCAACAAACCGCGTCTACATTTCTCGTGACGTTGTGTTTGATGAAAATGTGTTCCCCTTTCGTGCACTTCCGACTCACTCTACCACTCCTATGTCATCAGTGCATGTGTATATACCTTCGCCTGATCAATTTGTGGATGTTGCATATGCCCCTGCGTTGCTTCCTAATCATGCTGCAGGTATTGGATGCGGCGCCCGACTCGAGCTTCTTGATGAACATATCGTGGATGTGACTCGCGCTCCGGACGGGCATGCGCCATGCATGACGGGTGGCGCCCGTCAACCCGCTACCGCCTCACCTGTGGAGGCTGCCTCGCGGGTGCTCGGCTCGCCCGACACACGTGCGCCCGCGCCTGGCTCGCGGGTCGCCGTCTCGACTGGGCCGGCGCTGGCCTCGCCCGATGCACGTGCACCCGCCTCGCCTGGCTCGCCTGGGCCGGCTTTGGCCTCGCCCGGCTGGCGGGCCTCTGTCTCGCCTGGGTCGGTGCTGGGCTCGCCGGCCGCCGCCTCACTTGGACTGGTGCTGGGCTCGCCGGCCGCCGCCTCGACTCGCCCGGCAGTGCTGTCACCTGCCCCGACCAGCCCTACTTCGGTCTCCAGTTCGCCGACAGGCTCTGTCTCGGCCTCCTCCGAGTCGGACTCGCCTGGTCCCACGCCGGCCTCGTCGCCGCAGCCTGCGGTTGCTCTTCGCCCTCGAACACGGAGCCAGCATGGCATTTTTCGTCCGAAGGAGCGCACGGATGGTACGGTTGCGTGGCTTGCTGCGTGCATGGCCAATACTACTGCCGATCCCACTGCAGAGCCTCGTCACTTTCAGGCTGCACTGAGCATCCCTCACTGGCGTGCCGCCATGGAACAGGAAGTTCAGGCTCTTCACAAGAACGACACCTGGCGTCTTGTTCCTCCAGTACCTGGTGTCAACGTCATTGATTCTATGTGGGTATTTAAAGTCAAGAGACATGCTAATGGTTCCATCGAACGATACAAGGCACGGCTAGTCGCCAAGGGTTTCAAACAGAGGTATGGTCTTGATTATGAAGACACGTTCAGTCCAGTCATCAAGCCTACTACCATTCGATTATTGCTGTCTCTTGCTGTTACTCGTGGGTGGTTCCTTCGTCAGCTTGATGTGCAAAACGCTTTTCTCCATGGCATTCTAGAGGAGGAGGTTTATATGCGTCAGCCGCCTGGTTTCGTTGATCCGGCACGTCCTCACCATCTCTGTCGACTGGTTAAGGTGCTATATGGACTCAAGCAGGCCCCTCGAGCATGGCATGCTCGCCTTGGATCTGTTCTTCGGGCCCTTGGGTTTACTCCCTCCACTGCTGATACGTCATTGTTTGTCCTACAACGTCCTGAGGTTACGATGTATCTCCTGGTTTATGTTGATGACATCATTCTCATCAGTTCCTCTGACGCTGCTGCTGATCGCCTTGTGACTGCTCTCAGTGATAACTTTGCTGTCAAGGATTTAGGTGCGCTGCATTTCTTCCTTGGTCTGGAGGTTTCCCGCTCTTCTGCTGGGCGGACTCTTACTCAGAAAAAGTACTCCCTAGACTTGTTGCGGCGTGCTGGAATGCTTCAGTGCAAACATGCTGTCACTCCGATGTCTGCCACTGATCGGTTGTCTGCCCTTGATGGAGACTCTCTCTCGTCTGATGATGCTACTGAGTATCGCAGTCTTGTTGGTGGTCTGCAATACCTTACTATTACCAGGCCTGATATCTCTTATGCAGTCAACCGTGTGTGTCAATTTCTGCATGCCCCCAGGACATCTCATTGGTCAGCTGTGAAGCGTATTTTGCGCTATGTTTGTCTTACTGCCTCCTATGGTTTGCTTCTTCAGCCTGCACCGTCGTGTGAGCTCTCAACTTTCTCCGATGCAGACTGGGCTGGTAGTCCTGATGACAGGCGATCCACGGGGGGAAATGCGGTATTCCTTGGTTCTAACTTGATCGCCTGGAATGCTCGGAAGCAGGCCACAGTCTCTCGCAGTAGTACTGAAGCTGAGTACAAAGCTGTTGCTGATGCAACTGCTGAGATCATATGGGTACAGTCTCTATTGAGAGAGTTGCGTGTCTCTCCGGCTCAGCCTCCAGTTTTGTGGTGTGACAACATCGGTGCTACATATCTCTCTTCTAACCCGGTGTTTCATGCTCGGACAAAACACATTGAGGTTGACTATCATTTTGTTCGGGAACGTGTTGCACAGAAGCTACTCTGTATCAAGTTTATCTCATCCAAGGATCAACTTGCTGACATCTTCACGAAGCCTCTTCCACAACCACAGTTTGTAGGCTGTAGGCGCAATCTTAACTTGCTTTGTACTTCAGGCCATAGTTAAGATTGAGGGAGGGTGTTAGATTGTATATGCGTAGCCTCTGTAATATACTGTAACATTGTATTGTACCCCTTGGGGTACCCTCTATATAATGAGATAGCCACACCCCGGTTTAGGGTGTCGAGCAGTTCCCAACATATTACGTTTTACACTGATACCCGCCGTTGTTGGTGTAGCGGCGGCGTTTGTTGTGCCCCTGGTTGGGTGAGGGAGAGGAGGGTTTGCCGCCGCCGAGGCCAGGAGCGGGCGGCCGAGCCTGGCCGCCGGAGGCCTCAACTGAGGGCGCGGGCGACGGACCCCTCTGCTGGACAGCGAGGGCACTGTGATGGGTGGAGCCGGCGAAGTTGTTGTCGATCTCGTCGTGGTGAAGCATGCCGACGGCGACGTCAAAAGGGACGGGAGTTGGGGACTTCTCTATAATCTTGGCGGTGGTCTGATGACAATCCTTGTTGACGCCGCGCAGAAGTTGGATGACCAACTCGTCATCATCCAGAATCTTGCCGGCGTCGCGCAGCGCGTCGGAGATGGACTTGAGGCGAGCGCAGAAGGTAGAGATGGAGGAGTCCCCTTGACGAGTTTCGGAGAGCTCCGTCTGGAGCTGGAACCACGCGCCCGACGGTTGTTGACGAAGAGAGCCTCGACGGAGGCCCAGGTCTGGGCGGCGGTGGCCTCCCGGTCGAGCATGAAGGCGGCGAGCTCCGTCGCCATCGCGCGAGGAACCACCGCTTCACCGCCTTGTTGGCGACGTTCCAGCTCGCGTCGCCGGCGTGGTCGGCGAAGTCCGGCGCGATCCAAGAGGCGACGTCATACTGATCGATGACGTCCAGCATCATCCCCCGCCAGACAGTGTAGTTGGCGCCGTTCATGGCGAGGCAGACAGGGAGATTGATGTGAGCGCCCTTGGCACGCATGGCGTGCACATACGCAGGCGTCGGGTAGAAGGTGGGTGGCGGCACCGTCTGGAGAGGGAGGGGCGCGGGAGTGACACTCGAAGATGGGGTTGTGGAAGGGAGGGTGGGTTTGGCAGGGGAGATGTAGCGGGAGGAGAGAGAGGAGAGGCGGTAGCCGGAGAGGAGGCCGCGGCAAAAAAGAAAAATAAAAGAACAAAGAAAGAAGCAGAAAAAAAACTGGTTGAGGGAACCTTCTAGAATTTCCCAAAATTAGAAAAAACGGCTGGGAAACTCTAGAAGTTTCCCAAAACCGGAAACAAGTTAATGGCCGGACTAAGGTTGCCGCTCGATCGCCGGCTCTGTGCACGCAGGGACTATTTATCGCATTAAGCGAGCGATTCCACAAGGACCTCTCGAGACGTGAACAGTTCATATTCAAGAAAGAAAGGAAAAAATAGCTAGCTGCCCGCGGGGATCGAACCCTGGTCTTCAGGCCTCTCAGCTGCGTAGCTATACACTCCACCTACGCATGTTACTGCTTATTAGTAGGATCGAGGTATGCTCCTATCGAGCCGGTCTTCTTCATTTTCTCTTTTACTTTTTCCTTTTTCTTTTGTTTCATTTTTTTCCTTCTCCCCTTTTTGCATTCTTTCTTCTTTCTTCTCAGATTTGTTTCATTCTTTTCTCTCCATTTTTTGTTCGGTTTTCTTTTTTCTTCTTTGTATTTTTGTTTTCTCGTGTGTTTTCTAATGTTTTTTGTGTTTTCACTCCACATTTTCGTACATGTTATAAATAGTTTGTAACAAGTGGTCAACAGTTTTTGTATATAAGTTCAACATTGTCCAAACGTTTTTTCAACACATTTCAAATACTTCTTCAACATTTTAATAGTTATTCCACATTTTTTTAAATACTTGCTCAACATTTTTAATACTCATTCAAAATTTTCCAACTAATTTTTAAACATTTTTAATATTATTCAACATTTTCAAATACTTTTTCAACATTTTTGAAATTCTTTTTTAACATTTTTCAATTGCTTATTCAACATTTTTCATATACTTGTTCAACATTTTTTATTACCTAATCAGATTTTTCAAATACTTGTTAAGTATTTTCAATATTTATTCAACTTTTTTTAAATACTTGTTCAACAATTTTAATATTTATATAAAATTTTCTAAAATTTGTTGCTAAAGTGTTTTTGTAATATGCAAATATATATTGGTAGAAAATTTTAAAGTATAAAGAAAAATACAAAAATAACAAAAAAAGGGAACAGAAAATAGAAAAAAAAAACAGGCTGTGATCCCGCGTGGCTGGGTCGGCTGCCTGCGGCCCAGTCGGGCGATTCCTTCAGCGAAGGACAGCTCCTGGCTCGCGTTAGGCGAGACATAGGGCACTCCGTGCCTCTGTGCGAAGCGTCGACTGTTTAAGGCAGAATGCGGTAAATAGGATATTATAGTTTTGTACTCTGGGCTTTCAGGTTGTTTCGGTTGTTTGTTAGTCGACCTGGGCCTTTGATGCAGTTTCTGCTGGCAGTGTGTACGTAGCGATGGTTTAGTGCTTTTTTTTTAGATAGCCAGCGATGGTTTAGTTGGCTTCATTCGATGGCCGATTAGTGTTGCTCTTGCTGAGCTGTAAATTGACACTCTTTGTCGATACCTGCTATCACGGAACCTGCTATTTAAGCATTCCGTGGCTCATGGCCAAAAAGCATGGAACTAAAATAGCTTGTGAACAGCAAGTTACGTGCCACCGCGAAAAAAGGAAAAAAGAAAAAAGGAAAACTTACATACCATTGCCACACTTACCTTCCAGTTAGCAGGTTACAATTGAAGAAAGCAGGAGCTAACTTAATTTGAAAAATGACCGTGGATTCAAAAAATGTTTTAGATTTCAACAACTGTTCATGCTTATGAATAAATATTCATGATTTTGCAAAATGTTCAAGAATTCCAAAAAATATTCACGGATTTGAAAAATATTTATCCTTTAAAAATGCTTCCAAATTCAAATAATCGCTAGCTATAAAATGTTCACTAATTTAAAAAATGAAATGATTTCAAAAAAATGCTTGTACATTTTAAAAAAACATTCGGTGATTTGAGAAATGCTCATGCTTTCATTAAATGTTTGTTAATTAAAAAACTGTTCGCTAATTTTAAAAATGTTTGTGAATTTGAAAACTGTTCACAAGTTGATAAATTGTTTTACGATTTTTCTAAAAAGTCAGCAATTCAGAAAATTTCATGATTTTGAAAAATGTTCATAATTTTGAAATGAATCGCAAATTTAAAGATTGTCCGTGAATTAAAAAATTATTCTGTTATTTCAAAACATGTTCATGGATTTGGAAATTATGCCTGTATTAGTAAAAGTGTTCCAAATTTGCAAAAAAAATTGTTTACAATATTTGATTTTCCTCCCTATATTTCAAATATTGTTCTTGACTTTTAATACCATTCTCGTATTTAAAAAAAGTACATGTATTTGAAAAAATTGTTCATGAATTGGAAAATTTGTTCAGTATTTCTAAAAATCATGTCTTAAAAAGTATTCTCCTCCGAGTTGTGAGTCGATGGTGGGCATGTAACCGGGATGAAAACAAACTACGGACGTAGTTGAAAGTCGAGGGTGGACTTGCAACTGGGGCAACTACAACTACAAACTCCACTTGTGAGTTATGGGTGGACTTGCAACTGGGCCAACTTCTACTACAAGCCTAGTTGTGAGTCACAGCTGGGACCCACCAGTTATATCTCCGCACATAAGTAAGTCTCCTTATCCTCCCTGACAACTGGGACCCACCCGGTCGAAGCGTACATAACGTTGTCTGTCTGGTCAGGAACGGGTACGTACATACAGGTCGATCGGTCTCTCTACAAGGATGAACCGTGGCCGAGTAATGAACGGTAGCAGTTCAGGCAGTCCCGTCTAAATCGTGTACACATACGAATAGCCACGCTGTAAAAAAGATGGCCACGTAGGTACATACGGGCGTGGTCTCGAACGCGTACAGTGAAGGTGTCCTCTTCATCGGCAGCCAACCGGCTGTGTCAGAACGGAGGAAACAACGTCATGTTAATCGATGGGTCGGAACGCGTCCTGTTCATCGGCAGCCAACCTGCTTGGGCGGAACAGCCGAAATGGGGTCTTGTTCATCGACTCGGGGTCTGGCGGACCGCAAAACGGAGAAAACGGAGTTCTCTTCAACCGTCTATGGTCGAAACGGGGTCCTATTCATCGGGAAGGGTCTGGTGTATAGTAAAACGGAGGAAACGGACTTCTCTTCGAGCGCCTATGGTTGAAATGAGGTCCTGTACATCGGGAGGGGTCTGGCGTACCGCAAAAGGGGACTCCACGGGCTACTGTTCATCCATCGTCGAGTTCCTCCAGCTTCTACGAGCTACTGTTCATCCATCGGCTTCTATTCACCCAGCCCCCACCGGCTACTGTTCATCCAGCCTCCACGGGGTTCTGCTCATCCACCCTAACCGGCTGGGGTGTGGCGGCCTCCTCGGGGCCCTGTTTATCCAGTGGCAACCGCCTACTCATGGTCAGGGTCCTATTCATCCAACCCCCATCGGGAACTGTTCATGCACAACCACCCAACTGCCTAGGTTGAGTCACCACATCTCGATTCGTTATAAGTTTCGCGCGCGCGGTAGCAATGGGCATTGTTCATCAAGAGGCAACCCAACTCGCTAGCTACGCCTCGCACGGGTGGCTCGATCGATCGGCTTCGGTAAGAAGCATGCAACAGTGATCGATCGCCCGGGTTCAGTTAACAGCAGCAACGAAGGAATCGCTCAGATTTAGTTAGCAGTGAAGGGATCGATCGGCTTTAGTACGTAGCTATAGTGTGATCGCTCGGGTCCAGTAAGTGAACGCCTTGCTCGAGTAACGCCTCCCACACACGCGCGTACGAGGGAAACACGCAAACTATACTGCATCGCTCGGCCCCGACCACTCACTATAACCGGGAACTCTCCAAAAATTTCCTCGCCCTCACTTCTACCATGATTTTTTACATCATGGACGGCCCAAAGAATGTCATGCAAGTGCATCTCTGGCCCGCCCATGACAAAAGCTCATTTTCTGTCATAATTTTTAGTCATAGAAATAGAAGTCCACCACATCTATGATGATACGTATTTTTATCACAATTATCATCATAGAAGTGTCATAACCATGACAGAAAAAGTTTTCGTTCGGGCCATAATGTCAGGGATGTGTCTTTTTTATATAGTGTACGACATGTGTCACTCCTTACATGGCCACGGTTCATGAGAATGTTCGACCAGTATGTGCGTACATGTTTGCGACCAGACAGATAACGCTACGTACGCTTCGACCTTGCGGGTCCCAACTGGCAGGGGAAATAAGGAGGCACTACCTTTCGTGCGAAAATATAGCTGGTGGGTCCCAGCTGTCATGTGGAGGATTTGATTTTTTTTTGCATAATAAGGGGCACTTCGTTGCGTGCGAAGATGTAGTTGGTGTGTCCTAACTGTCAGGGGGAGGAATTGTTTTTTCATGTAATAAGGAGACACTTCCTTCCATGAGAACATATAGCTGTTGAGTCTCAGCTGTTATGGGGAGGATTCAATTTTTTCACGTATTAAGGACTCACTTCCTTGCATGCGAAAATGTAGCTGGTGGATCCCAACTGTTAGGGGGAGGAATCATTTTTCTGTGTAATACGGAGGCAGTTGCATGCGTGCGTCCATCGACCTGTGCGTCCCCACTATCAGTCTCACCACATACATGCCTCTTCTGATGACTCTCGTTTGTTGACCACGCCGCATCGAGCGCACCAGTGCGGTGGACGATGGTGAGGCCCTGGACGAGAACGACCCGAAGATGGGGAAGATGCGGTAATGGAGTCAGAGATGGAGAGGAGTAGGACATACGAGGGTTGACTGGTTCGGGTGCGGCCTGGGGCTATAGTCGGCGGAGAATAACAGGAGGAGCGGAGGGATGTCCTGACCGATGGTGGGGTATCGCTTCTAAGCGAGGCGTGCGGAGTGATACGTCTCCAATGTATCTATAATTTTTTATTGTTCCATGCTATTATATTATCAATCTTGGATGTTTTATATGCATTTATATGCTATTTTATATGATTTTTGGGACTAACCTAGAGCCCAGTGCGAGTTTCTGTTTTTTCCTTGTTTTTGAGTATCACAGAAAAGGAAAACCAAACGGAGTCCAATTGACCCGAAACTTCACGGAGATTATTTTTGGACCAGAAGAAGCCCACGGAGTATCGGAGATGGGCCAGAAGAGTCCCGAGGCACCCACGAGGGTGGGGGGCGCACCCTACCCCCCTGGGCGCACCCCCTACCTCGTGGCCGCCTCGGAGACTCCCCTGACTTGTTCCCGACGCCAAAACCTCTTATATATACCCAAACTTCCAGAACATAACCTAGATCGGGAGTTCCGCTGCCGCAAGCCTCTGTAGCCACCAAAAACCAATCGGGGCCCTGTTCAGGCACCCTGCCGGAGGGGGGATCCCTCACCGGTGGCCATCTTAATTATCCTGGTGCTCTCCATGACGAGGAGGGATTAGTTCACCCTCGGGGCTGAGGGTATGTACCAGTAGCTATGTGTTTGATCTCTCTCTCCCGTGTTCTTGATTCGGCACGATCTTGATGTATCGCGAGCTTTGCTATTATAGTTGGATCTTATGATGTTTCTCCCCATCTACTCTCTTGTAATGGATTGAGTTTTCCCTTTGAAGTTATCTTATCGGATTGAGTCTTTAAGGATTTGAGAACACTTGATGTATGTCTTGCATGTGCTTATCTGTGGTGACAATGAGATATCACGTGATCTACTTGATGTATGTTTTGTGATCAACTTGCGGGTTCTGTTACCTTGTGAACTTATGCATAGGGGTTGGCACACGTTTTCGTCTTGACTCTCCGGTAGAAACTTTGGGGCACCCTTTGAAGTTCTTTGTGTTGGTTGAATAGATGAATCTGAGATTGTGTGATGCATATCGTATAATCATACCCATAGATACTTGAGGTGACATTGGAGTATCTAGGTGACATTAGGGTTTTGGTTGATTTTTGTCTTAAGGTGTTATTCTAGTACAAACTCTTTGATAGATCGAACGGAAAGAATAGCTTCGTGTCATTTTACTACGGACTCTTGAATAGATTGATCAGAAAGGATAACTTTGAGGTGGTTTCATACTCTACAATAATCTCTTCGTTTGTTCCCCGCTATTAGTGACTTTGGAGTGACTCTTTGTTGCATGTTGAGGGATAGTTATATGATCCAATTATGTTATTATTGTTGAGAGAACTTGCACTAGTGAAAGTATGAACCCTAGGCCTTATTTCAACACATTGCAATACCGTTTACGCTCACTTTTTTCTTTAGTTACCTTGCTGTTTTTATATTTTCAGACTACAAAAACATATATCCACCATCCATATTGCACTTGTATCACCATCTCTTCACCGAACTAGTGCACCTATACAATTTACCATTGTATTGGGTGTGTTGGGGACATAAGAGACTCTTTGTTATTTGGTTGCAGGGTTGTTTGAGAGAGACCATCTTCATCCTACGCCTCCCACGGATTGATAAACCTTAGGTCATCCACTTGAGGGAAATTTGCTACTGTCCTACAAACCTCTGCACTTGGAGGCCCAACAACGTCTACAAGAAGAAGGTTGCGTTGTAGACATCAAGCAGTTTCTGGCGCCGTTGCCGGGGAGGTTAGTGCTTGAAGGTATATCTTTAGATCTTGCAATCAAATCTTTTAGTTTCTTGTTTTACCACTAGTTTAGTTTATAAAAGAAAACTACAAAAAATGGAATTAAGGTTGCCTCATATGCTTCACCTTTTTAATATCTTTCGTGAAAATGATGGAAAGGAAAGTTGTGCTCAAGTACTAGAAGAAGAATTACATAGAATGCTTGGCATAAAATATGTGAATGATGAGCATGATTGCAATGTTGTTAGTATTAATTCTTTGAATATTCATGATGCTAATGATATGCAAAGCCACAAGCTTGGGGAAGCTATGTTTGATGAAGATGATATTTCTTGTCCCCCAAGTTTTGATGAGCAAATTTATTATGATGAAAGCATGCCTCCTATTTATGATTATTATTGTGATGACATGTATGCTATAAAGAATAAAGATAACCATGAAACTTTTCATCATGATTTTAATTTTCAATTGGATTATGCTTCACATGATAGTTTTTTTGTTGAGTTTGCTCCCACTACTATTGATGAGAATAAATTTGCTTATGTGGAGAGTAATAAAAATTCTATGCTTGTAGATCATGAAAAGAATGCTTTATGTGATGGTTATATTATTGAATTCATTCATGATGCTACTGAAAATTATTATGAGAGAGGATCATATGCTTCTACATATTGCAATAATATCAAGTTTCCTCTCTATGTGTTGAAAATCTTGAAGATTTGCTTGTTTTACCTTCCCATGCTAGTTAATTATTGTTCCCATAAGTTGTTTGCTCACAAAATCCCTATGCATAGGAAGTGGGTTAGACTTAAATGTTGTGACACCCAAGTTTTTATTGGATTTTTCAAAAGGTTTTATTTGACTTGAGGGGAGTGATTTAAAATTTTTCTTCAAGAGAACTCTCCCTCTCATATATTTTCTTTATGGCAAAAATTTTATTTGGATTCACCCAAGATCTGCCTTTGACCTTGGGAGTTCTTGCTCTTCATTTGGGCTCAAGACAAAATACTTTTCATTTGAGAGAATGACCTTTGAAAATCTTTTTGAAAATGCACTATGGCTTTTGGAAAGTCCTTTGCCACTTTCAACTATTCCTTCTTGCCATGACATTAGTGCAAATCCTCTCTCCTAACCTTTCCCTCACCTTTGGATCATGATTTGCATCAAATCCATCAAGTTGAACCTCCCCATGTGATCATTTTCATTCAAATTCTATTCAAACAAATTTCTGTCTTCTCTTATAGCACTTGGAGATTTACAAAGGAACTCCTTTTTCTGTTTTGATTTTTGCCACCAAACCTTTTTCCCCTCCTAGTCCTTTGAACCCTCAACCTAGAACCATGAAGATCCACTGGTCTCCAGTTCAAAATTTTCAAACTACATCTGCTGCAAGTTTGGACCAGATTTGCCAAATTTGGTGAAATTCATTCAAAACCTTCTCCAAAAATTCCAAGTAAATTCATGCAGCCTCTGGGTGCATTGAGTGGTCATCTCACCAAGTTACAGCTCCAGAAAAATTCATCTCTTTACCAAAACCTACTATCGAACACCTGCAGTGCACTGTCTCTGTCAAGTTTCAGTAAATTCAGAGAACACTGCAGTGCTCACTGTCGTTTTCTTCAGAAACGGGCGTCGATCTCGCCAGTACCCTCGCGTCGCCTTGCTCCTCGTCCTCGCCCTCTTGTTCCTGCACCGCACGAGTGCCTGGCACCTTGCGGGCGTCGGCGACGAGCAGCAGAAGGTGCGCCGCCCCGTGACCGACGCCGGCGGCGGCTTTGCGGACGCCAGCGGGAGACACGGCGCCGACGACTCCACCCAGCGCCGCCCAAACCACCGGAGCCCGCCGCGTGGCCGTCCACTCCCCCGAATGCGCTGCCGCTCTCGTCGTGAACCGCAGGGCGCGGAGCGCGCTCTCTGCCGCCATTGAGCCCGTGCGGTCACCTCACCGTGGACAGACGCCATTACACCGGGGCCAGCTCCGTTTAGCAGTGGAACAACTCCAGTAATCTCCACTGATGCTGCCCGACCGCTCAAACCTCCCTCCAATCCACTGCTCCGCCGTAATCGCTCGCCGGAGATTCTCCGTTCACGGCCACCCCGTCGATCTGCCTATAAATAGAGGTACCGAGCTTCAACTCGAGCACCCACCAGCCCTGCACTTTCCCTAGAGCATGCCTGGCCACTGGAAGAGCCCCGAGGAGGTCTCCTTCCTCGACTCCGGCCGCCGCAACCCGCCACGGGATCCAGTCCGATTCGCCCCCGTGTGTGCTCCTCCGCCTCCATTCTCTTGCCAGTAGCTTCACCATGCATCTCTCGTTCTGACCCGCACTTCAATTTGAAGCTTGCAGCCCTCCACCGGAGTTCCCCATCCTCACCCGAACCGCCGTCCGCCGGAGATAGTGTCGCCGTCGACGTGGTGCTCCCCGTTGGACGAGTCCACCACCCACCGACGAGGAAGAAGACACTGAAGCTCTTGGTACCCTCCGTTTCTCCTAACTCGCCGTGGTTCGACGCCGGCGTCGACCGCCGTCTTCGGGCACCAGCGAACTTTCAAACCTGACATGCGGGCCCCGCGTGTCAGCCTCTGTTTTATTTTCCCCGAACCATTTTCTGTTGGCGCCTTCGGGCAAAATACGTCTTCTCTCTTGCGCTTGCGCATTTCCAAACGAACCGTTTTCTGTTTTCTCAGTTAAAACCGTGGAACTTTTCTGTTTCATTACAGAAAGGTCCCTGGACAGAAACCTTTATAACTTTTTAGTAAAAAGGTATTTTTGAGTGATTCTTTTTCTGACATTCTTAAAATTTTGTCTAGTTTTTTATGGGATTTATTTGAAAAATATTTGGCAAAGTTTCTGTGCATGTGTTGGTTTTCACGTTAGTACCCGCTTCGTGATTGCCGTAGGTTCCAGGAGAGGTGACGGAGCCGCGAACTTCGCCGAGCTAGACTCCGACTTCTCCGAACCAGGCAAGCATGTTTTGAACATTTGATATGACAGGTGTTTTGCATGTTTGCGTGAAAGTTGGTGCGTGGCATATGAGCGTCGGTAGATACCCTGTTGCTTGTGAGGCAACTACCCGGTTGTCCCAAAGTTGTGATGATCTCTGATGAGAGATGGCCTAATCATGTGGTGACATGAAGGGCAGCAAGGTGGTACTGTTGTAGCATGCCCGCCTTGCGTCATCCGACTTTTTTCCAACGTTAACGTGGTTGGAGCCACGTTATCGTTTCTTTTCCGCATGTTCCAAAGTTGGGATGATCTCTGATGAGAGATGGCCTAATCATGTGGTGACGTGAAGGGCAGCAAGGTGGTACTGTTGTAGCATGCCAGACTTGCGTCATCCGACTTTCCCCCGACGTTAACGTGGTGGGAGCCGCGTTACCGTCCTTTCCCCTTTCCGTGCTACCACATGTCTCATTGCCAGGGATGCGGTTTAGTAAGTTGGTAACCTCTTTCCGTGTACACACCAAACAGAGAGGCCGGGATGATGGTACCTTGGCCCAG
The DNA here is from genome assembly GCF_018294505.1 of Triticum aestivum. Taxonomy (NCBI): domain Eukaryota; kingdom Viridiplantae; phylum Streptophyta; class Magnoliopsida; order Poales; family Poaceae; genus Triticum; species Triticum aestivum. The sequence continues at coordinate 83,040,697 of NC_057811.1, forward strand.
GATTAAAGCCAGTCATCCGGTCAGGGGGCATGGGTGTTTCCGGTTGGGACCGAGAGGGGGGGCACCCCCTTATAGTGCGCGTATAGAAATTTGATCCCATGCTACGCGAGGTTGTAGCCTCCCCGTCTCAAGGTTTTTCTTGAACGATGCCGAGGGTGATCCCTGGTTTCGGATGGTTAAATTGGGTGTGTACTGGTTAGATGTGTTTCTTCCAAAACACCGTAGACGGAACTAGTCCCCGTGACTACTGAAATCCGTTGGCTGTGGTTAAGTACAAACTCTGCAGAGTCAATTCTTTCCATATCATCGTATCCATGATCAAAATGAAAGCATTATATCCATATCTATCCGCGTGGAAAACTTGTTCCCGGTGAACCAGCCCAAGTGGTAAAAATTCAGTTTTATTGTTATTCCTGTGGATGGACTAACCCTATATTTGTTTCATGCTCGTGATAAATTATGTCCTCCAACTATTGTATTATTGAGCTGTGATACAAGCCCTTTTCGTGACGTCGCTCAGACGTCCGACTGTGGCGTGTTTTTATTTTTTTTACATTATATAAGCCCTTTATGCGATGTCGCTCAGACTTCCGACTGTGGCAAGCACTGTCTTTATTTTTTTGTTATAAGCCCTTTTATGTGGTGTCGCCTCGACGCCCGACTGTGGCATTATTATTCTGCATTTTCCGCTCGAGGAGTCTTTCAGACACTCGTTTGGCACCAGTATTATTATTCCGCATTTTCCCCTCGAGGAGTCTTTCAGACACTCGTTTGGCACCAGTATTATTATTCCGCATTTTCCGCTCGAGGAGTCTTTC
>NC_057811.1:83041524-83041928 GCF_018294505.1 Triticum aestivum
GTCCGACTGCGGCATGCACTGTCTTTACTTTCTGTTATAAGCCCTTCATGTGGTGTCGCCCCGACGCCCGACTGTGGCATTATTATTCCGCATTTTCCCCTCGAGGAGTCTTTCAGACACTCGTTTGGCACCAGTATTATTATTCCGCATTTTCCGCTCGAGGAGTCTTTCAGACACTCGTTTGGCACCAGTATTATTATTCCGCATTTTCCGCTCGAGGAGTCTTTCAGACACTCGTTTGGCACCAGTATTATTATTCCGCATTTTCCGCTCGAGGAGTCTTTCAGACACTCGTTTGGCACCAGTATTACTATCCTACAGTTTCCGCTCGAGGCGTCATTCAGACCCTCGCTTGGCACCCAGTATTTATTTTCTCTATGTCTGATCGCACTGGTTAACTTATT
>NC_057811.1:83041939-83052302 GCF_018294505.1 Triticum aestivum
CTCGAGGAGTCTTTCAGACACTCGTTTGGCACCAGTATTATTATTCCGCATTTTCCGCTCGAGGAGTCTTTCAGACACTCGTTTGGCACCAGTATTATTATTCCGCATTTTCCGCTCGAGGAGTCTTTCGGACACTCGCTTGGCACCCAGTATTTATTACCTCTATGTCTGATCGTACTGGTTAACTTATTCATGTATTTCATGTTCGCATTTGTTATACCTTATGTCCGAACTGTCTTGCGAGTACTTTCATAGTACTCACCTGGCTTGTTGATTTGGCCAGATGTTGACAAAGGCGATCTCTTGGATGAAGAATTCGATAGCGCGTCCGATGCCTAGAGGAGTCCCAGTCAGTCCTGCGCGATCCCGGATTTTGGTCACTTGCTTTGTTTACGCTTCCGCCACCCGCAATAAGTCTTCTCGAGCCTCACTCCGACGCTCGAAGAGCTGTAGTCTTCTGGAGTCATATCACTCGCCTCGCGGTGATCTCTCCACCATCGTTATTATCGTGAGTTAGTAGTTTGCCACCCTATCCGCCGTATTGTTTTATCGGCGTGCATGTAATAAATGGTTGGGCAGTCCCTGCTCAACCTTGTATTATATTTAGTACTCCTGGTATTTTTTTCTTCTGTGACCAATGTATTGTCTATCAGTGAGAAGGAATTCTTCCTCGCTGGTCCGTAACAGGGATTGGTTTCTCAATAATTATTTTATTGAAAAACCGGTCGTGACAAGCTTGGTATCAGAGCCAGGCTGACTGTAGGAAGCCACTAGGTGCGCTCGCTAATCGGTTATTAGCGTCTTTTGTGCTTTTTCAGCATTTTGCAATTGTAGCTATTTTCTGTTGGTCATCATAAATTTATGACATTACTACTCAGAATTTTTGCCTACTTTTGTAGATGGCTGGCAGCAGCTGTGAGAATCGAGTGTTCACCAACGTGCCCGAGGGGTTTGTCAAGCTCCTCGTCTCCATCACCAAGCTCGTGATCGGGCCAGCAGCTCGCCCGGAGTTCACACTCTATCAGCACAAGCTCAGTGACGACGTGTCTATGCACCAAGCCGTGGTGCAGTTCAGGGGAGGACGATCTGCTGCTCGCCATTTCCGTTTTACGGGAAGGGCCATGCCTACGGAAAGGCATGCCATGCAGATGGCTGCCCGCGAGGCGATAGCTCGCCTTCGGGACATCCTTCCTATGATGAAGACTCGTCGCTACCGCTACCTCCCATGCCATGTGCCATACACCAGCCACTATGCGTTTGCCTGCCATCGGGGAGAAAGAGACGAAGCCATCGAGATGGTTGTGGAGTATCTCAAGGCTCTGGAGGAGTCTTTCGACAACCTCGTAGATGATCTTGTGGCTGCCCGCATGGACTTAGTCCGGGGCGGTCCTGCCAGCAGGAAGGAGCTTCTCCACACGGCGCCGCCTCTGACATTCGTCTCGTCTTCAGCCTCGTATGCATCGGCCGTTTTGGCCACTGCTCGCCGTCTGCCTACCACTGAGGAGTTCGACCGAGTCATCGCTCCTACTCCAGTCAGAGCCGCACCGCCCGCCGCACGTGCTCTTCCACCAGTCGCCCCCGCACCATCACCGCAGCGCAGCGTCACGCGCCAGGAACCAGCTAGAGAGGAGGTGGAGGTTGACTCTCCTGGACCGCTGAGCCTTGCCATCGGCAAGGGGAAGGAGATCTTCACCATCTCCGACTGAGAGCACCGAGTAGCCGCGTGTTATGTCTGCTTGTATGATGTGCTGTTTTATCTGTACGCTAGTTTGTATTGGTGTGTTTGCTGCCTTCCAGAGTAGTACGCTAGTTTTAATAACATGTCAGGATTGTGTACGCGCATCCTGAGTGCTGTATCGTGTTTTTGTTTTTCGCATGAAAGTTTTATGTTAAGCACTTCTCTTCCATGAAAAATCATTCGTGTTACCTTTGCAAGAGTTTCCTCGTGCTACACAGTTTTTCTCATGGGTTTTGCAACTAATACCCCAGACTGGAAAAATGTCTCGCCCATGGACTCGCTCCATGCCCAATCAGCCAGAAGAGGTTTACGGGACACAGACCAGCAACAATTTCACTCAGGGTCAGTCCAGCCAACAAGACAGCGAAGCAGCACTGTCCCAAGTATGCCGTCTCTTCGAGCAGAGTCAGCAACAACACCAAGAGATGATGAACCATGTCATCAACATGGGAAACCACCGTGAACACTATCAACCACATTCCAAGTTATCCGAGTTGCAGAAGACTCGCCCCTCAACTTTTGCTCACACCGATAGGCCGCTGGAAGCCGATGATTGGCTTCGTGAGATTGAAAGGAAACTGATTATTGCTCAATGCTCAGATCATGAGAAGGTGCTTTATGCACCACACTACCTTACTGGAGCAGCCACAGCATGGTGGGAGAACTTCCTACACATGCATCCCAGGGAACACACCATCACCTGGGAAGAGTTCAAGGAAGGTTTCCGTGGGGCACACATCCCCAGGAGCATTCTAAAGATCAAGAAGAGAGAGTTTGATGACCTGAAGCAAAGAGGCATGTCAGTGACAGAGTACAATGGTCAGTTCACCCAGCTGTCTCGTTATGCCTACGACGAGCACATGACAGAAAACAAGAAGATGGAAAAATTCCTGGACGGCCTGGCACCAGCGCTAAGATGCCAGCTGATTGTACACACCTTTCCGGATTTTAAGACGCTGGTGGACAAGGCCATCACCTTGGAAAATGAGCGTCGTAGTCTGGAAGATATCCGCAAGCGGAAGAGGGACAAGACGACTCTTGCCCGCAGCAACCGAGGCAAGGCTGAGGTCCCAAGGACAGACACAAGGAGATCCACGACTACTGAGCCAAGGCCCGTCGGACAGTTTCATGCCAGGGACAAAGAGTTCACATACCGTCCAGGGGTCACCTGCTATGCTTGTGGTCAGCAAGGGCATTATGCTAAACAGTGCCCGAAGCCAAGAGACTCGGCACCCAAGCCGAACAATGGTGGAAGCAATCCCGCCCCCAAGCGCAACAACTTCAATCCCAACAACAACCACAGGAAGGGTCACTTGAACCATGTGACCAGGGAAGAAGCGCAGAATGCCCCAGACATCGTGCTCGGTACGTTCCCTGTCAACACAGTACCTGCCACGGTTTTGTTTGATTCTGGAGCTTCCCATTCGTTCGTTTCGAAGAGTTTTGTTTCGCAACATGGTTTTCCGATACTCCCCTTGGAAAAGTCTATGATCATCAAGTCCCCGGGAAATAAGCAAATCGCCCAAGGTTACTGCCAAGGAGTGGTCATTGAGTTCGAAGGACTACAATTCCACGCAAATCTCATCGTGTTGGAAAGTAAAGGACTGGATGTCATTTTAGGGATGGACTGGTTGACCACCAAGAAAGGATTCATTGACTGCTTCAATCGGACAGTGATTCTCACTCACCATCACGGCAAGACAATAAGAGTCTCCGCTCAAGCAAGGCCGCGGTCACAGAAACCAAAACTGAACAAAATGGACATTGCAGAACTGAGAAAAGTTCCAGTGGTATGCGAGTTCCCTGATGTGTTCCCGGAAGAACTACCAAGTATGCCACCAGACCGAGAGATCGAATTCAGCATTGAACTAGCACCTGGCACCGCTCCCATTTATAAGAAGCCGTATAGAATGGCACCCTCAGAATTGGTGGAGTTGAAGAAACAGATAAAGGAATTATTGGACCAGGGGTTTATACGAACCAGCTCCTCACCATGGGGTTCGCCCGTATTGTTCGCCAAGAAGAAGGATGGGACACTGAGACTGTGCATAGACTATCGAGCCCTCAATATGGTCACCATCAAAAACAAATACCCGATGCCACGGATAAATGATTTGTTTGACCAACTCGCACAAGCTAAAGTATTTTCAAAGATTGATTTGAGATCAGGATACCATCAACTGAAGGTACGAACAGAGGATATCCCCAAGACAGCATTCACTTCCAGATATGGGTTATACGAGTTCACAGTGATTCCTTTTGGTCTAACAAACGCCCCCGCATACTTCGTCCACCTCATGAACAAAGTGTTCATGAAATTCATGGACAAATTTGTGGTGGTATTCATTGACGATATTCTGGTTTACTCGAGGACACCCGAAGAGCATGCTAAGCACCTCAGAATGGTTTTGGGAGAATTGAGGAAGCATCAGTTGTACGCCAAGTTTAGCAAATGCGAATTTTGGCTAAGACAAGTTGGTTTCTTAGGCCATATACTGAACCAAGAAGGCGTAGCCATAGACCCAGAAAAGGTCAAAGCCATACTGGACTGGAAACCACCAGCCAACGTCACAGATGTGCGGAGTTTCCTAGGAATGGCCGGATATTACAGGAGATTTATTGAAGGATTCTCCACTGTGGCAAAACCTATGACCCAACTACTCAAGAAAGACAAGAAATTCGTATGGACGGAAGCATGTGAGTAGAGCTTCCAAGAACTCAAGAAAAAGCTGACAACCGCACCAGTCTTAACTGTGCCAGACATACACAAGAGTTTTGAAGTATATTGTGACGCGTCCCGAAAAGGTCTCGGATGTGTACGAATGCAAGACGGCAAAGTTGTCGCATATGCCTCCAGGCAACTGCGAAAACACGAGGAAAATTACCCAACACATGACTTGGAGCTAGCAGCAGTCATACATACACTCAAGGAGTGGAGGCACTTTCTGTTGGGAAATCGTTGTGAAATATATACGGACCATAAGAGCCTCAAATATATCTTCACACAGCCAGAGCTGAATTTACGCCAACGACGCTGGTTGGAACTGGTCAAAGACTATGACGTCGGCATCCACTACCACCTAAGAAAAGCAAATGTAGTGGCCGATGCCCTTAGTCGAAACCCCAGCCCGGACAGTGACGGTCAGCAAAACTTGAGGCCTGAGTTTCTGCGAGAGTTCGCTAGGCTCAACATGATGTTAGTCTCTGAGGGCACCGTATCAAATCTGGAGATACAACCCACCTTGATGGAACGAATTAAGAAGGCCCAACAGGGACATCCCAATCGAAGACATAAAGAAGAAAATGAATATTAGTAAGACTTCAGAGTTCGTCACAGACAGTGAAGGAACCTTGTGGTACCGAAACAGACTCTGCGTACCTAACATTGAGGAACTCAAGCAACAGATCTTGGCGGAAAGCCACACCGCTCCATATTCGATCCATCCTGGAGGAACCAAAATGTACAAGGACATCCAGGAAAGATTTTGATGGCACGGTATGAAAAGAGATATAGCCACATTTATTGCTTGTTGCGATTCATGTCAGCGTATCAAGGCTGAGCATCAAAAGCCAGCAGGGCTACTCCAGCCAAACAGAATACCGGAGTGGAAATGGGATGAAATAGGAATGGACTTCATTGTCGGATTACCCCGATCGCAATGCGGAAATGACGCCATATGGGTCATCACAGACCGACTAACCAAGGTTGCTCATTTCATTCCCGTGAAGACTACCTACTCCACTCAAAGACTGGCAAAGCTCTATCTGTCTCGTATAGTTTGCTTGCATGGAGTCCCGAAGACTATAATATCAGACCGAGGCACCCAATTCGTCTCCAAATTTTGGGAACACCTACAACAAGCTCTGGGCACACAGCTGGCTTTCAGTACAGCATACCACCCTCAGACAGATGGACAAACAGAACGTGTAAACCAAATCCTAGAGGATATGCTAAGAGCCTGTGTGCTCACCTATGGATCCAGTTGGGAAGAGAGTTTGCCCTATGCCGAATTTGCGTACAACAACAGTTACCAAGCCAGCTTGCAAATGGCACCCTTTGAAGCATTGTACGGACGGAGGTGTCGTACCCCATTGAATTTGTCAGAAACAGGTGACAGCCGTATCTTCGGCCCAGATATGCTTAAGGAGGCCGAGGAAAAAGTTAAATAAATCAGGGACAGACTCAAGACAGCACAGAGCCGACAAAAGAGCTACTATGATCAGAAGCATCGTGAGGTCAGCTTTGAACCTGGTGATTCCGTATACCTCTGAGTATCTCCTATGAGGGGTCTGCAACGGTTCAAACTAAAGGGGAAACTAGCCCCAAGATTTATTGGACCATTTTATGTGAAGGCACGTAGAGGCACGGTAGCCTACCAACTAGACCTACCCAAGGAGCTGTCAGACGTCCATGACGTATTCCACGTCTCGCAGTTGAGGAAATGTGTGAGTAACCCGGAGAAACATGTACCTCATGAGGACATTGATATGCAACCAGATCTCACCTACAGAGAAAGGCCAGTAAAGATTTTAGAAGAGTCTGAACGGAGGACCCGTCAGAAATCGACAAAATTTTTCAGGGTCCAGTGGAGCAACCACACTGAGGATGAAGCCACATGGGAAAGGGAAGATTTCCTCCGAGCAGAGTATCCATATCTATTTGAGGATCAGCAGAAATCTCGAGGACGAGATTTTTCCTAAGGGGGTAGGTGTTGTGACACCCAAGTTTTTATTGGATTTTTCAAAAGGTTTTATTTGACTTGAGGGGAGTGATTTAAAATTTTTCTTCAAGAGAACTCTCCCTCTCATATATTTTCTTTATGGCAAAAATTTTATTTGGATTCACCCAAGATCTGCCTTTGACCTTGGGAGTTCTTGCTCTTCATTTGGGCTCAAGACAAAATGCTTTTCATTTGAGAGAATGACCTTTGAAAATCTTTTTGAAAATGCACTATGGCTTTTGGAAAGTCCTTTGCCACTTTCAACTATTCCTTCTTGCCATGACATTAGTGCAAATCCTCTCTGCTAACCTTTCCCTCACCTTTGGATCATGATTTGCATCAAATCCAGCAAGTTGAACCTCCCCATGTGATCATTTTCATTCAAATTCTATTCAAACAAATTTCTGTCTTCTCTTATAGCACTTGGAGATTTACAAAGGAACTCCTTTTTCTGTTTTGATTTTTGCCACCAAACCTTTTTCCCCTCCTAGTCCTTTGAACCCTCAACCTAGAACCATGAAGATCCACTGGTCTCCAGTTCAAAATTTTCAAACTACATCTGCTGCAAGTTTGGACCAGATTTGCCAAATTTGGTGAAATTCATTCAAAACCTTCTCCAAAAATTCCAAGTAAATTCATGCAGCCTCTGGGTGCATTGAGTGGTCATCTCACCAAGTTACAGCTCCAGAAAAATTCATCTCTTTACCAAAACCTACTGTCGAACACCTGCAGTGCACTGTCTCTGTCAAGTTTCAGTAAATTCAGAGAACACTGCAGTGCTCACTGCCGTTTTCTTCAGAAACGGGCGTCGATCTCGCCAGTACCCTCGCGTCGCCTTGCTCCTCGTCCTCGCCCTCTCGTTCCTGCACCGCACGAGCGCCTGGCACCTTGCGGGCGTCGGCGACGAGCAGCAGAAGGTGCGCCGCCCCGTGACCGACGCCGGCGGCGGCTTTGCGGACGCCAGCGGGAGACACGGCGCCGACGACTCCACCCAGCGCCGCCCAAACCACCGGAGCCCGCCGCGTGGCCGTCCACTCCCCCGAATGCGCTGCCGCTCTCGTCGTGAACCGCAGGGCGCGGAGCGGGCTCTCTGCCGCCGTTGAGCCCGTGCGGTCACCTCACCATGGACAGACGCCATTACGCCGGGGCCAGCTCCGTTTAGCAGTGGAACAACTCCAGTAATCTCCACTGATGCTGCCCGACCGCTCAAACCTCCCTCCAATCCACTGCTCCGCCGTAATCGCTCGCCGGAGATTCTCCGTTCACGGCCACCCCGTCGATCTGCCTATAAATAGAGGTCCCGAGCTTCAACTCGAGCACCCACCAGCCCTGCACTTTCCCTAGAGCACGCCTGGCCACTGGAAGAGCCCCGAGGAGGTCTCCTTCCTCGACTCCGGCCGCCGCAACCCGCCACGGGATCCAGCCCGATTCGCCCCCGTGTGTGCTCCTCCGCCTCCATTCTCTTGCCAGTAGCTTCACCATGCATCTCTCGTTCTGACCCGCACTTCAATTTGAAGCTTGCAGCCCTCCACCGGAGTTCCCCATCCTCACCCGAACCGCCGTCCGCCGGAGATAGTGTCGCCGTCGACGTGGTGCTCCCCGTTGGACGAGTCCACCACCCACCGATGCGGAAGAAGACACTGAAGCTCTTGGTACCCTCCGTTTCTCCTAACTCGCCGTGGTTCGACGCCGGCGTCCACCGCCATCTTCGGGCGCCGGCGAACTTTCAAACCTGACATGCGGGCCCCGCGTGTCAGCCTCTGTTTTATTTTCCCCGAACCATTTTCTGTTGGCGCCTTTGGGCAAAATACGTCTTCTCTCTTGCGCTTGCGCATTTCCAAACGAACCGTTTTCTGTTTTCTCAGTTAAAACCCTGGAACTTTTCTGTTTCATTACAGAAAGGTCCCTGGACAGAAACCTTTATAACTTTTTAGTAAAAAGGTATTTTTGAGTGATTCTTTTTCTGACATTCTTAAAATTTTGTCTAGTTTTTAATGGGATTTATTTGAAAAATATTTGGCAAAGTTTCTGTGCATGTGTTGGTTTTCACGTTAGTACCCGCTTCGTGATTGCCGTATGTTCCAGGAGAGGTGACGGAGCCGCGAACTTCGCCGAGCTAGACTCCGACTTCTCCGAACCAGGCAAGCATGTTTTGAACATTTGATATGACAGGTGTTTTGCATGTTTGCGTGAAAGTTGGTGCGTGGCATATGAGTGTCGGTAGATACCCTGTTGCTTGTGAGGCAACTACCCGGTTGTCCCAAAGTTGTGATGATCTCTGATGAGAGATGGCCTAATCATGTGGTGACATGAAGGGCAGCAAGGTGGTACTGTTGTAGCATGCCCGCCTTGCGTCATCCGACTTTTTTCCGACGTTAACGTGGTTGGAGCCACGTTATCGTTTCTTTTCCGCATGTTCCAAAGTTGGGATGATCTCTGATGAGAGATGGCCTAATCATGTGGTGACGTGAAGGGCAGCAAGGTGGTACTGTTGTAGCATGCCAGCCTTGCGTCATCCGACTTTCCCCCGACGTTAACATGGTGGGAGCCGCGTTACCGTCCTTTCCCCTTTCCGTGCTACCACATGTCTCATTGCCAGGGATGCGGTTTAGTAAGTTGGTAACCTCTTTCCGTGTACACACCAAACAGAGAGGCCGGGATGATGGTACCTTGGCCCAGGATTAAAGCCAGTCATCCGGTCAGGGGGCATGGGTGTTTCCGGTTGGGACCGAGAGGGGGGGCACCCCCTTATAGCGCGCGTATAGAAATTTGATCCCATGCTACGCGAGGTTGTAGCCTCCCCGTCTCAAGGTTTTTCTTGAACGATGCCGAGGGTGATCCCTGGTTTCGGATGGTTAAATTGGGTGTGTACTGGTTAGACGTGTTTCTTCCAAAACACCGCAGACGGAACTAGTCCCCGTGACTACTGAAATCCGTTGGCTGTGGTTAAGTACAAACTCTGCAGAGTCAATTCTTTCCATATCATCGTATCCATGATCAAAATGAAAGCATTATATCCATATCTATCCGCGTGGAAAACTTGTCCCCGGTGAACCAGCCCAAGTGGTAAAAATTCAGTTTTATTGTTATTCCTGTGGATGGACTAACCCTATATTTGTTTCATGCTCGTGATAAATTATGTCCTCAAACTATTGTATTATTGAGCTGTGATACAATCCCTTTTCGTGACGTCGCTCAGACGTCCGACTGTGGCGTGTTTTTATTTTTTTTTACATTATATATAAGCCCTTTATGCGATGTCGCTCAGACGTCCGACTGTGGCAAGCACTGTCTTTATTTTTTTGTTATAAGCCCTTTTATGTGGTGTCGCCTCGACGCCCGACTGTGGCATTATTATTCTGCATTTTCCGCTCGAGGAGTCTTTCAGACACTCGTTTGGCACCAGTATTATTATTCCGCATTTTCCGCTCGAGGAGTCTTTCAGACACTCGTTTGGCACCAGTATTATTATTCCGCATTTTCCGCTCGAGGAGTCTTTCAGACACTCGTTTGGCACCAGTATTATTATTCCACATTTTCCGCTCGAGGAGTCTTTCAGACACTCGTTTGGCACCAGTATTATTATTCCGCATTTTCCGCTCGAGGACTCTTTCAGACACTCGCTTGGCACCAGTATTACTATTCTGCAGTTTCCGCTCGAGGCGTCATTCAGACCCTCGCTTGGCACCCAGCATTTACTACCTCTATGTCTGAATCGTACTGGTTAACTTATTCATGTACTTCATGTTCGCATTTGTTATATTTTATGTCCGAACTGTCTTGCGAGTACTTTCATAGTACTCACCTGGCTTGTTGATTTGGCCAGATGTTGACGAAGGCGATCTCTTGGATGAAGAGTTTGATAGCACGTCCGTTGCCTAGAGGAGTCCCAGTCAGTCCTGCG